>NC_134267.1:174168112-174471373 GCF_031893055.1 Leptodactylus fuscus | reverse complement strand
TCACGCGGAGCCCCGTGTGAACTAGCTCAAACAGTATTAGTTTATCTGTCCCAATATAACTACAGTATATAAAGAAGGATAAAAGCAGAAGTCCTGAACTGGCTTCAAAACATCCACGACTAGAAAAACTAGTTGAGGTGGTTTCAGTTGAAGGGCCTTTCACATCCCTTAGTAAAAGAACGGACCATTGTTCTTACTAATGGATATCACATTCAGCTAAAGGACAGAATAACAATGAACATTACATTACTGCAATCATTTATTGAACAATAAACACTGTTGTACAGTCATTTAAAGAGGATTGTTATAGCGCTGTATGATTATATTATAGTTATATTATACTTACAGAGAAGTGGTGGGTGGACAGGAGCTATTCCTGAACACAGCCTGTTTGCATCTTCTATGTTGCTTTCTGAACTTTGACCCCTATTCTGTAGTACCAACTGGGAAGACAATAGAAGATACGCACAGGCTGTGTGCAAGAAGAGGTCCTGCCTGGCCCATCACTGCTCTGTAAGTACAATACTTTTACATTTCAGTGCACAGGGAGAATGCAACTCAGTACCAAGTGATCCATGGCTCAGTACTGGGCATTGGCACATGGGTCGGGGACTTTTTGTCTGGGGAACTTTTTCTGGGATTACTCATCAATGTGGAAGGCACATTATCCATTAACCATTATTGCAGATGACATACACATACATGCTGTTTGTCTTCTCTGAGTCAGATGGATTCTTTTAGTAAGCCAATGTGACATATCACTTGGTTAGAAATGTTCAACAGTAATTTGAACTAGCACAACCAAGCAGTGGCGTAACTAGGAATGGCGGGGCCCCAAGGCGAAAATAAAAGTCACAATGCTCTGCTGTGTTAGTAAATGCAGAGCAAAAATTGTGCGCTGTGGGCTTCATGGTATGGGGTTCCATGGCCGAGCAGCTGCATGCAAGTCTTAGGGTGCGTTCACACGGAGTAACGTGCCGCGTGATGTGGCACGTATACGCCGTGTGAGATTTTGCGGGCCGCAAAATAACGCGGCGTTTACGATCCACGCTCCCATTGAAATCAATGGGAGCGTATACGGCCCGCACAATCTCACACGGCATATACGTGCCACATCACGCGGCACGTTACTCCGTGTGAACGCACCCTCAGGCTTAGCTCACACGTAAATTATGTGTGGCTTATTTTGGCACCGGAAAAATACGCTTCCTAATTAGGAAGCTTTTTTAAACTTTGCCACACTTTTTGGAGCTTTTTTTTTTTTGGAGCGTTTTTTTGTAAAAACCGCTTCAAAAAACACCAGGCTGTTTTCCCCTCCCGTTAAGTGAATGGGCTGAAAAAAACGCACGTTTTTCGACTCCCATTCACTTCTATTGCTTTCTTCAGGCAGAAAACGCCTGAAGAAAGGTCATGTCGCTTCTTTTTTTTTCTGCTAGCTGAAAAATCTGCTAGCAGAGAAAAAAAGCTAGCAGTCTACATAGACCACTATTGTAATGGAGTGGATTTTGAAGCGAAATCCACTGTCAAAATCAGCCTCTTTGCCACCGTGTGAACTAGCCCTTACAATGCCAAACATCAGATGAACTGGCATAAAGCACGCCACCATTGGGCTTTGTAGCAGTGAAAATGTGATCTGTGGAATGATGAGTAACACATCTCATACTCCTTATTGACATTTATAATACAGCCTGTCAGACGTGACCCCCTTACACTGTCAGGAGATAATGCCTGATGTGCTATTTAGTCTCTGTACTGTCATGATGGCGGAGTTAGGCAGCAAACAAGGGGTGTGATTCTGAGCGCTGACACTGGCTGCCTCTGATTGGATCTCTGAATCTTGCCTCCTTCCTAACACTGCCCTTCTAACATTACAGAGCTGAAATAACACATCAGGAACCAAAATTAACTGCACTTGTAGCTCGAGAACGGTGGAGGTTAGAGAGAAAATTCCAACTGTGCTGGAATCAGTGTTGCAGTCCCTATTAAAGGGGTGTCCCATCTCAAGGATCCTATCTATATTGCTAGCTTATGTGGATTTAAGACTTTTCCTGAATACATTACATCATCAAAACTGCTTTGTTTGGCTATTATCTAAGATTATTCACTTTATTGTTTACACTGTGTTTCCATAAGCATGGACCTGGGGATGATCTTATCTCTCCACCCAGGACAAGTGATGTAGCTCCCTGCTCTCAGGACTGAGTGTTCAGGACTAGAGCAGCTTGTATTTCTGAGCTGTTTATCGCCCTCTTCCAGTTATCATGTCGGCTAATTGAATTTTGCTGATAAGGGCTGAGTCAGGGAGTCTGTTACCTCTGTACGTAAGCACAGACCTAAAAGTGAGTTTATTGCAAGCTGACTCTTAGTCCTGTACCATGTAAGTTTGGGATTCTCATCACCTATCAAATACAGCTCTGCTACATCAGCTTCATATTGTGCATCTTCCAGTGATACTGTGCTAATTTATTTACAACCATCCTTCATTACTGACTGCAAACATGTACTGCTATGAAGAGAGATAGCAGAGCAACCCCACCCACCAATTTACCAAGAAAACCAGGAAGTGAACAGAGCACACAGCCTGCAAGTTGGTGAACAGGCAAGTTGGGAAAACCCCTTTAATAGTTGCTAAGGACTTGAATTGGAGGAGGTGGTAAAGGTTGGCTTTAAGCATACAGTTGTAATTCTTAGTGGGGAAAGCTATTTGTCTTTTTTTATTCTTCAAACACATTAACTTAAAATTATCAAGAGAAAATACTTTATTTCTACAACCACTGTTTTATTTACTCTGGCTTTTTTTGGAAAAGTGGGGCTCAGTTCTGAACTTTTCTGTGCGGCTCCATGATTTCTGCTTGTGCCCTTGCTGTTGGGTTATTTTCCAGGGGTTTTCCAAGACCCTTTCATTACAGTGAAAGGAAATCTTAATGAAGGAAAGACATTTTGGACAATTGTATACAAAATGTATTTAAGGTCTGGACCAACTCTGTCTATTCACTGCGTATCTGAGATATTATACTGATTTAAGAAACAACCTGGTGGATACTTACCTGCAGCTCTAATTTAAAGGTCAGGTCAACATTGATGTGTCAGCAATAGCTCACCCAGGTGAAATACTGAGGTCTCTGTTTTTGAATTTGACACTGATCAGCTGAGACAATCCACCCAATATATTAGGCCACTTCCCTGGGTGTTCACCTCGTTCAATATAGCTTATGCCCTGTTCACATTAATCATGTGGACATGATTTGTGCGGGCAGTGTGCAGCAAGCACACGGACCTTATTATAGTCTATGGGGTCCGTGTGCTTTTACACCACAGCACTTGCAATTGCATTTGTATTCCGTCCGCGGGGTCTCCATGCGGACTTTCTCTGGACAAAATTCAAAAGCTGTGAACCAACCCTTAGCTTCTTGTTTGTTTATTACAACATGGGGGTTTAATCCATATTCCTCTTTCACACTTGTATGTCTTTTTTATATTTTTATTTTTAACCTAATAAATAACAAAATTTGCTTTTCAATCTAATCTAGCTAGGTGTTTAGACAGTGTGGGAAGAAAAGGATAGTGACTTTCTCTAACGTCTAAGCCTATATTTGAATAATTCCATTAGATGTGGTTTCAATTATAGTGGTGTAGGAAAAACAAAGCCCTCTTCATTTTACACAAGGATCTTTATACACTCAGAAACAGTCACTGCTAGTAAACACAAAAGTTTGTTATTAGAATGAAGATTTCAGATGGCAGAAAAAGTAGTAGTGATGTTAACTCTGGAAATGAATTGCCTACAAAATTTACCTAGACTTTATATGTCTATTAAAACTATAGGAGGCAGCTTTAACAGTTTGATTACATACACAGGAATGGATACAAAAGAAAGAAGCATCAGTCTTTCCTTATTTCATGATTCATATATAGAAAGCAATGGAACCGCACACTTCTAAATAGTATGGGTGCTAGCAGACAAAGAGTCCTGCGACTCACGTACAGTATAGATAAATGCTGCTGCACACCGTATGGACGTGAAAAGTGAAAAATTTATTGGTACATATACGCCATGAATTAGTTTGTAAAGCATAAAGAAAGCACTAGATCATTGTAGTAAACATAACGTTTCGGTCATTTTAGACCTTCCTCAGATAAGATCTAGAAGCTAACAGAGTGCGCAGAGGAATCACGCCATGATTCCTCTGCGCACTCTGTTAGCTTCTAGATCTTATCTGAGGAAGGTCTCAAATGACCGAAACGTTATGTTTACTACAATGATCTAGTGCTTTCTTTATGCTTTACAAACTAATTCATGGCGTATATGTACCAATAAATTTTTCACTTTTCACGTCCATACGGTGTGCAGCAGCATTTATCTATATTATTTCATGATTCAGTCACTAAAAGTAAGTTAGGGACTAGAGATGGGTGAACTAATTTGTCATGAGCCGGATTCAAACTGAATATTCTAAATTGTTTGGTTTTTAATGAAACTAAACTAATGGCAATTCGACTTGAACAAACTAAATTGATCACAACCACAAGTATTGTGCAGGAAAGATACAGAAGAGACGTGTCCTGTAAGTCATTATGACATTCTAGCGTCATCTGAGAGCCTGACAACCAATAGTTAGTAGTAGGTGGACACCTTACAGTGCTGATGTCCTATACTGCACACTATACCAGGTGCTACGGAATTGAACACAAGGTATTGTTGTGCAATAGATCAGTTTTGCCAGTCTACAGTGTTTAAACATAGTTTTTACTGAAAAAATCTTTTATTAAGAGTTATTTTGGGGCAAGAGTTAAATTTTTTTGCATGAAATATATACAAACTGCCCTTCTGACCACAAAATGCTGATAGTGCCTGTGCTAATCTGAAAATGTAAGCATTTTTTTTTTTTTTTTGCTGCTAACCCAATAAACCCATGTTGTCAGAACATGCTAATCTTAAAAACAAGTATTTGCTTCTTAAGCGTTTTTTTTTTTCTTGTTCATCCAATAAACAGTCTTGTAGCCTGGCTAATCTGAAAATAAATCTCTGTTACATAAGGGTTTTTTGTGCTCACTGTGCATACTAATCTGAATAAAGTATTCTTTTCTTAATCATTTATTAAATCACTATTATAATTAAGCAGCGTGCAGTAAAATAAGTGGAAAAAACAGGTCAGGGGACAGTAAAAAAGAAGGGGAGGAGGAAACACTTGTGTAAGTACTAACAATAAGAATGTGGATGGCAACAGTAACACTGCTTCTGTTCTAGACATCCCCACCAGTAGCCACAGTGTTGATGTACTTCCTGAGAGTAAAGATGTTTTTGAAAGCAGTGAAACACAAATGTTGAGTCAGAGATCTGTGTGTTCCTCCTCCTGCTCTATTGTTAGCACATAATTTACCATGCTGTCTTTATGTACTGTCAACCATCTATTCTTTACTGACACAGATGCCATTCTCTAGCAATCGTGTCATCCACTGAGAGAGATATTCCTCATAGGAGAATAACTTTCTCTTCTTCCTCCTCTTGATGAGTTAGATGAAAGTTACTAGTGTTTTTTGGATGTAGAGGAGATAGAGGTGGAAGACATGAGTATTGGTGGAGATAGTAGTGGCAGGAGTGTACTACTGGCAGTTGTGCTGGTAGAGGTACTAGTGGGAAATCTATTAGGAATCTTGAGGGCATAGAGGAATCCCCTTGTCATGATGGGTTACAAAAAAGTGGGGAAGATGATGACATTACTGATTCCAAAGATGATTTTGTTGCAGATAAGACATGCCAGTGTGTCAGGGAGACATCAAAGGAAGAGAGTACTGGCAGCTGCCAGTGAGAATTCCATCCGATGTGCAACCCCAACATCCAAAACACCAGCTTGGGGTAAGTTCAGGTGAGGTGACACTAGCAGACACATTTCCACTGCTGCTGCTGCTTTTGCCTAGTGCAGTCATCTCCCTGTGGGAATTTTTTGTATATTACCAAATGACAAATCTATGACAAGGTGCAAGATCTGCAAGCAGATAGTTAACCATGGTCATGCATGCACACATGTAAGAATTGTAGTCAATGGGGCCCGCTGGTATCCAATTGAAAATTTAAAGAACTTATAAAATGCATAATTGCGAGTGGCAGGTTAAACTAGGAGTACCCACTGCTTACCAATCATTTTTTCCATAGACATACATGTCACTTTTCACTTTGACATTGAGACATGTGTTTGTCTTAGAGATATAAAAATTGGATAGATAGGTTTCAAGGAAACCTGATTGTTATACATTATATTTTGAGCCAAGTTAAGAAATTAAGTTGTGGTTCATAAAAAGTCTTGGTCCCAAATCAACTGAACCCAGTTTTTATTTTATAGGTATGCCCATATCTAATAACTACCTTAACAATACAACTCAAAAGAAAAAACTGCAAAAAAAAAAAAAAAAATCACTGATACATGGCAGAAAACAATGTATTAACAATACAATTAATGGCGGGTTCACATCTGTGCCCCAGTCTCCACTTTCAGTTTCCATTTTCTGCTGACAGGAAATGGAAACCCGGCAGACCGTGTCTGCCATGAGTGACTGTGAGTGTTTTGTGGTCTCCGCGGTGAAACCGTTTTTTTTTTTAACCGGACACAAAGTCGGACATCCGGTTAAAAAAAAAAAAAAAACGTTTTTGCCACAGAGACCATAAAACGCTCACGAGTGTTCACGGGCGGACACTTTTCAAACCTATTCAAATGAATGGTTTGAAAAATGACTGCCGGTTTCCGACTCCTGTCCAGTTTCTTGGGCAGAAGACGGAAACTGAAAGCGGAGACCAGGGCGCACAAGTGAAACAGCCCTAACCAGTTTTGGCTTTAGACTGTGACAATTGAAATCTGAAAATTGTTTTGCCCCTTATACTTAAAACATTGTTTAAACTTTTCTATTAGAATGGGGGATGATAGTGAATACATAAATCAATAGTATACAGATCACACTCTAGGAACATTATTGTTGGTGTGAATAGCTGGAATTCTATGCATATATTCCAAAGATATCCACAGTATTCAAGGCTAACTTGCTCAGAAAAGGCTTTTATTAAAGGGATCCTAACATTCAAACACATTTTTTTCTCAATAACACGTCGGAATAGGCTTAAGAAAGGTTATTCTTCTCCTACCTTTCATTGTCTTGTCTGCGCCGCCGTTCGCTTGAAACTCTGGTTTTTGTTGGTATGCCAATGAGTTCTCTTGCAGCACTGGGGGTGGGCCCCAGCACTCAAACAGCACTGGGGGCATCCCCAATGCTGCGAGAGAACTCTCCAGCACCGCCTCCATCTTCTTCAGCAATGTCCTCTTCACGTGTCTTTTTCTGGCACAGGCTTCAGACTTCTAGGCCTCGGGCCTAGGGCAAAGCCGAATGTGCATGCCCACAGGCCACAAGAAAATGGCCGCTTACACAGTATTATGTCTGTTTGCCTTTTTTACGCCTTTGTCATAGTTGCTGTGAATAAAAATTTAATATATGTAATAATTCAGTCTCTATTTACAATATATAAAATATGTAGAAAGCAATGGTGCTGAACTTGAAGGCCAATCCTCTTGACAGGGGCGCATACCCAAAAGTGCGCTACATTCATACCGCGCATCGATGAGGACATGAAAGGTCCTCTTTAAGTTGTCAAAGTCTAGTGACTGTGATATCTAGGATAGAGAGACCTCCGTTGTTGGAATTCTTCACATCCTTGTCTTGTTAAATAGGAGAATTTAGCAGATATTAAACTCTGATCTCCACTGACAATGGTAACATTTCTTGTGTTTCTATAATATGATGTGTGGGGATAGCACCTTTATACATCACAAATTAACATGCTATAAAATTATGCAGACAATTTAAAAAAATTATACTCCCTTTCTGTAGAAAGTATTCAGAATTGCACCAACAAAAATAAAGGATTAAAAGAATGCTGCTTCTGTGCAGTGGATGTTAGATAACATTGGAGAAAAAAAACAACATACCATAATAGTATCTTTATGATGAAACACAGCGTCACATACGGACAGGGTGTACAGCTATCAGCACAATCTTGCACTCACTCTTCACTCAGGCTGCAAATTGAGCATAAGTGGTATCACAGCACAGTCCTTGCACCCCAAATACACGCGCTGCCACCACTGCTGATTCCGGTTAGCAGACACCTTGTGCATACATACACTTCAAAAAGATAGTAGGTTCATAGAGCATGCACAAGTTAACCTTAACACTTTAATACCAATTTGGTTCAGTGCTACAGATATAGAGGGATAACAAATGATACACAATACAAACAGCTATAAAATAAAAAGAAATAAAACAGAAGAATACTTAAAAGTCTTTGGTTCCAGGAGCTTCTGGCTGTAGTGAAGCGGACATACCCAGATGTCTTAGCTGATTCCATAGATGTGACAAAGAATCTAGGTCTTCCTCTTACTTAAGGCCAGTATCCAACCACACCTCCCTTCCAGATAGCCCCCCTCCTCTTATCCCTTACTGTAGGATCGTGCGAAAGAATGATGTTTTCCTGGCTGTGGGAAAGTTGTGTGCCTCTGCTAGTTCTGGAGGTCAGTCCAGTGTAACCCCCTTCTTCTCTCAGGGTCACTAAACCAAAATGACATAAAGCAATAAAACAACATCTGATCAGCCAGAAAAAGGCAATTTCTCCTCTGACCCTCTTGTATACACACAAACCAGTGAGGCAGTTTAATAACACAGCATTAAGACTAACAGAATTAGGGAATTTGTATATAAAACAACACATATAAAAGAAAAATACATAACTGGGGGTTCTGATCATCACATGAACGATGAACGAAACTCTGCCTACTCCAGCACACTCAACATAAAAGAATAATGGCATTTTATTTACCAAAATTTTAATTTCCTCTAGTCTGGAGGCACCACACACATGGGTTAATAGTTCCCTGAATACAATTACAATGTTCAAAATACAATGTTCACCATTTGGTGAACTTCAGCAATGTTTTCGTTCGTGCTTGCAGTTTTTGGCAGTCCCGAACGTTCATCATCAACCAAGCTTGTATGGCCACGTTTAAATTCAGCTGCCCAAAATTTGGCAGTGGTACATGTTGGTGCAGAGTCCCTGTACACGGCGTCCAACTCATCTTTAATTTGCAAAGGTGTATTGGTCGATATTTGATTTTATCTATTTTCACAAAATCACTCGCATCAACTCACTACAACGACTGTCAAGGAAAAAACGCTGGTGCAAAATGGCTAAAATTTTTACATTCCAACGCATGTGCGAACACATTCCCCAAGTTTGGTTGACGAGTGTTGCCATTTACATGTGGAGATCAGAACTTTTCAGACTACCCTCGTATTCTATGGTTCTGAGATAGAATATAGTTGAAGATAGTTGACATGAGTATGACCAACCCTTGCTGGAAGAGAAGGTCCCGCTGAACTGGAAGTGCTGAACATTTGCACCTTGATGTAAAAAATGACCATAGGAGACAATAGCATTATGTCTATGGCATCCAGTTACTTGCTCATCTTCCCAGCAAGAAGAGAGAGCATTATCTTGACAATTTGTGGTAGGACCAGAAGATTCAGGCTCTACTCTGTAAAGTGGAGGGTGAGCCAATCAGATTACCCATTGTGAGCCAAATGTCAAAGCCAAATTAAGATTGACCTTAGACCAGCACAATGACTCCATTTTATGGAAAGAGAAGCTCATCAAGAGAATGCCAAGAGTTTGCAAAGCAGTAATCAAAAAGGTGGCTACTTTGAAGAACCTAGAATATAAGACAGATTTTCAGTAGTGTCACACTTTTTTGTTAAGTATATAATTCCACATGTGTTAATTCATAGTTTTGATGTCTTCAGTGTGAATCTACAATTTTCATAGTCATGAAAATACAGAAAACTCTTTGAATGAGAAGGTGTGTCCAAACTTTTGGTCTGTAGTTTATCTGAAGTCTATTTGGTGTAAATTCTGATAAACTTGAGAGTGGATCCTTTCACCAAGTAGAAGACCCCTTACTGGTGTCCCCTGAAACCTGCCCTCATTGTTCCCCTCATGACTTCAATCCATGTTTGTTCTGGAAACAGACTGCTTCTCTAGACTTCTCTAATGTCCCATGTAGGTGATTGAACGGTAGGTGTAGAAACACATGGCCATTGCCATCTGACAAGTTTTCTGGAGGTTTCTCCCATTGAATACTGAATAGATAGTCTGGAAAAGCAAAATGGAGAAGCTGTCTATGATGAGATATTGTCATTCATGACTTTTTTAATTCAAAGATTTTTATTGGATTTTCAACAGGGACAAAATCATTAATACATGAATAACTGATCAAAGAGGCATTTACATAGTAACATGTGAATGTGTATAAAAAGAGAGTATACCAAAATAACAGTTCACATAATTTACCCCAAACAATATTGTCAAAAGTAGGTAAAAGAAACCTTAGGAAAAACAGTATAGTCATGCCAGAAAGCTATACACATATGAAAGTTCACTACATGACTTTGTGCAGCTACTACAGTGAAAGCCACCATAAAAACATGACATCTAAGGAATCATCCTACAGGATTCAGCCCTATAACTCATGAATAGCAGATCCTAGAATCTAATTTGGAGGCACCATCTTGATAGCCTTGTGGTAGTTGGCAGAGTCATATTCTCAAAGATCTGCAAGAGAAGATGTCAATGTACATATTACAGGCCGCAGCTGACAGAAAACATTTTTAGGTCCCATCTGCCTTTGTGCCAATCTTGTTCTAGACATTCAATAAGCAGGGTGATCTGAAAAACTTTTATGTAGAGTTTTGTGACAACAAAATTCCCTCTTTATTAGTTTTACCTCTGTCACATATCTACATGTGACCATCATCTGCTTATTCCTCCGTTAACACATTTTCAATCAGAGAGGGCACCCCAGAAGAAGAAGAGGCTACTTCAGATTTCTCCTTTCTTTATGTGAGGATCTGACACCATGGAAAGTGAGAGACAATTTGTAAACCACAAAATATGCAAGATCTGATTTTTGCATAATGATCGGGAACTGTCATTACCACCACCCTCACTCTACAGGACTCTGACAGAGGTAGCCAATAGCTCGATTCACGGACTGAGCTTCACTTTATTCCTCTATACTCCTGTCTATAGATGACAACTAGGAGTAAAGACACAGAAATTCTACTATATAGTATATGCCTGCTTCATATGAGATCAGAACACATCCAATATCATCAGTAGTGTATATGACATAATATATGATACCACAGAGAGTACCTGTTCAGAGGCAACCAAATCACAGCAGATATTGCCTGAAAGTGGAGGTAACCAGCTACATCAGACGTCCCCTGCAAAAAATATGATTCAGTAGCATAGCTAGCAGGAGGACAGAGGGGGCGGCTGCACTAACTCTGTGGGGCCCACCCCAGGGCTGCATTAATACCTGCTTTACTGTTTGCTAGATCAGTGTCTGCAGACACCAATCTAGTTAAAATGTATCCTGCAACTAACGGTCTTGTATGCCTCAGGCCGATGAGGTTTAATCAGCCATGCATCTCCTCACCGTTGAATAATGAACTCAGTGTCGACGTTGGCAGTATTTGGGATTATTGTGAGTGTGCCGTGTTTTCCCTTTGTTTTTTGACTGCCATTAATACCTGCTTTACTATTTACTAGATCGGTGTCTGTAGACACCAATCTAGTTAAAATTTTTCCTGCAACTAACTGTCTTGTAAACCGCAAGCCACTTCAGGCCTGCGGTTTGCAATAAGCCAAGACCACAGACAGCGGACGTCTGCTTTTCAGCACATATGGGCATGATGATGTCATAGCACTGATCCTCCTGCACCAAGACACAGATTTGTACAGGGAGGATGCAGCATCTCCGGCCATTATGGGATCTCAGGTAAGTGAGTTTCTTTTTTTCTTTTTTTTTTTTTTAGCGTAGTTGTGGGTAATTTAATAGTATAAGGGGTCATTGGGAGGAGGAATCGTAACTATGAGGGAGGATTCATTAGGGAGAATTAGGGAGATATGGGGGTTTATTTATATAAGAGCTATAGGGGAGTCATTTTATAAGGGGGCATTATGAACATAAAGGGGGGTCACTTATATAGTGGCTATTAGGGGGCATTATGAATATAAGGGGTCATTTGTGGGCATTATGAACATAAGGGCGAGGACCAGATATTTCATTGTATACAGTCCACAATACAGACATAGGTTTTATACAAAATAAAAAGGACTCAGAAGAGTCAGACCTGTCCTGTTCTTATGCATCTAAACAGAAAATAAAATACAAATGTGGTGTGGTCTTTCCAGTCTTATATAGGTGGTTCATAATTAATTAATTGATCTTAATTACAGTTTACTAACCTGTCTCTTCTGATTGTATCCAGGAAACTATTAACTCATATTTGTGCTGCTGAGAGACGACCAGGAAAAGAAGAATTACCAAAAATCTATGCAAGTCCTTATCTTTTGAAAAGGAACTGAATGTAGGGAAACAGATATATTAGGTAGGTGAAAAGAATCCTACATCATCAAAATAAATGTAATAAAAAGAATCATGAACCATAAGGTCAGATAAAGCAAAATGGACCGCCACCACCCTTGACATAGCAACTGCACTCGCAGTTACAACTCCTCATTATTATTTATTTATTATGCTTACTTATATAGTGCTATCATATTCCGCAGCGCTTTACAGACACCGACCATTACCGTCCCATATAGGGCTCACAATCTATATTTCCTATCAGTATATATTTGGTGTGTGAGAGGAAACCGGAGTACCCGGAGGAAACCCATGCAAACATGGGGAGAACATACAAAATCCTCACAGATGTTGTTCTTGGCAGGATTTGAACCCAGGAATCCAGCGCTGTAAGACTGCAGTGCTTACCACTAAGCAACCGTGTGTTACATGTGGCTGGATAATTCCTTTGTTTTTCCTTAGAATTTGCTTGCAATCTCTTATTCTGCGTGAATGATGCCCAAGACTGTGTTTATAAAGTTGTGGAGGCACAATAGTAACAAACGTCGGATATGGCTTTATGGCATCACCTAAATCAAATTGTATTTTTCCCATTACAAGATTCACTACCAGTCACATCTGACATTCAATCTTTCATCAAACATCTACCAGCTGAGCAAAACTATATACTCATGCATTGGTATTGCCGGTGGGAATCCATTACAGGCTTGTCACCAACATGGAGTTCGATCCCGTGCTGGAAATGGCCAAACAGGGTTCCCCCAGTACAGGAGCCTAATCTGCCTTCTGCTTCACACAACACTCACACAGACTAACTCTCCTTTCAGCTGCCAGGGCTTATAAAACTTTCCATCTCTGGAGCAGACAGTGAGAAAGTCAAAATCCCTTCCATTACACTTCCTAGTCATAACAAGCATTAACCTCCGGGGCAACACGGTGGCTCAGTGGTTAGCACTGCAGCTTTGCAAAGCTGGAGTCCTGTGTTTGAATACCGCCAGGAACAACATCTACAAGGAGTTTGTACGTTCTTACCGTGTTTGTGTGGATTTCCTCCTATTCTAGAAAGACATACTGATAGGGAAAAAAATGTACATTGTGATCCCTATATGGGGCTCGCAATCTACATTAAAAAAAAAAAAAAAAAATACATTATCCTCTGTATTACTCACTACATATTGTGCCTAGATGGACCCAAAGTACTTGTGTAGTCATATACAAAATGACTCAGGCAAAACTTACATTAAACAGAAATATAAAGGATATAGCATGGGTAAACGGCATGTCCTGAGTAGGGACTGACTTCTGTCCCTGAATGTGTCATCTAATTAGGGCTGAAGTGGCCACCCCCTTTAAGATCTAAAGACTTATATACGCAACACAGACCTTGTGAATGGTCATGGTTAAGGATAGGCGAACCTCTGAAGATTTGTTTAGTCTGGAGTTCGTATTTAGCAATCCCCCATTTTGGTTTGGTCCGAACTTGTTACGATAAAACAGGGCATTAAATTTTTATATGTTGGGGTTCCTTTAGACTCCAGAGTATAATAGGCGTACACCCAAAAAAAGGTGTAAAAATTTATATTCACTTTTCCTCACCTCTTTCGGGCCTCCTTGTGGTGTCTGGCAATCTGTGTCCTCCTCCTCAAGACTTGCCACTTTTTCCTCCAGCTCACATGCTCATGTGACTGCTGAGACCCAACACCAGGCATAAGATGTAACAGAAGTGTGCTCAGGGCGCTCCAGCGTGCCCTGAGGAGGAAGACATAGATTGCTGGATGTCGTGAGGATGCCTGATATAATGGTGAGGGAAGGGAGTAGATTTTTTTTTTTTTTTTTACACCACCCTTGGGCTTACACCCATTATAGTCTGGGGTGTGAAGAGACCCCATAGTATAATAATTTACTATAAATCATATCCCGGTGGCCATTTTAGTTTGCCTGAGACGAATCCCAAATTGGTTTTGTTTGGAATATTCAAGTCAAATGCCGTTCGTTGCAAAACTATTTGCCCCAACACTAGTCATGGTGTTCTTGTCATTACACATAACTCCAGGTTCACACTAAGGTTACCACATACCCCCTTTCAGACTGAAGGTGCACATGAAAAGACTACTCCACATAGTCTATGTTTGGTTCTCCTTCACTAGTGTACGCATGCGGACCCAAAAGACGGAGAGCCTGTCCACTTAAAAAGTGCTTACTGTCGACACCCACTGGCCCCATAGTCTATAATGCGGTCAACTAGGTTTCCTCCAGTTTTATGCTGATTTTAGGTGGAATCTCAGCGTAGGCTCCTATGGAGACTCCAACGCAGATATGAATCCAGCCTTACTGAGCTTTAGGGACTCTATGTGCTACCTTTGTGTAGGACTATGTTTTTCCTTGAAAGCAATGATTTTAGTGGAGAATATCTCCATAACCTGATGTATGGCGCTACGTGCCACAATGGCCAAAATGTATGTGTGAGCTATAGTACAGGCCCATAATAATCCATAGATCTACACAACACTAATTTAATAACACAATCATTTTATTAAGCCTAAATGTGTAGAATATGGTTTTGCTTTACAACATATGAACATTTCAACAGACTTTTCTGGTGAATTGCGTACTTTGATTGTGTAGTAACATTTTTTACAGTGCAATTTGCCTCTTACGTTATCACACGTTAATTTATTTCTCCTGAAAGAGAATTTTCCTTTCTTTTTGATATACAGCATGCACAGTATTTCTGTAAAAAGAATAGTGTGATGACAAAACCTGGAAAACTTTTATGTGAGGTATCGCAAATACATTTACTGTGTTTTTCGCATGATGAGATGTGTCTGATTAAACAACGCACCCCAGGTTTACAGAGAGCAAGTGTTAGTGTGAACCAAGTGTCAGCAACAAATCCCCCCCAAAAAAACTTAAAGAGGACCTTTCACCTCCTGGGGCACATGCAGTGTAATACACCACTAGAAAGCCGAGAGTGCGCTGAATTCAGCGCACTATTGCCTTTCCCGTTCTGTGCTCCCGGTGAAGAGCTATTGGTGCCGGTACCGTAGCTCTTCACCGTCAGAAGGGTGTTTCTGACAGTCAATCAGAAACGTCCTTCCTTACAGTAGCGCCTATTGCACTGTACTGTGAGAGCAGTTCCTTACCGCTCAGCGTCATCGCTGGGCGGTAAGAAAAGCCCCCTCCCACAGTACAGCACTATAGGCGCTGCTGTGAGGAAGGACGTTCCTGACTGACTGTCAGAAACACCCTTTTGACGGGGAAGAGCTACGGTGCCGGCACCGATAGCTCTTCACTAGGGGCATAAAACGTGAAAACCGATAGTGCGCTGAATTCAGCTCACTGTTGGCTTTCTAGCGGTGTATTAAACCACATGTCCCCCCAAATGGTGAAAGATCCTTTTTTAAAATAATCTTTTGAAAAACTTTTGATTTTATGGCAGTATTTGTGTCATTAATAAGTTTCATAATATATTTTATTAACAGATTTTTTTCTCCTTTCTGTGAAATCCTGCATTTCTTTATTCTTTCCCGTGCTTATCTTTTGAGAGCTGTATCCTGCATCTCACTATGAGTCTAGTGGGTTAATTCAAGCAATTATATCTTGGGCATTATAAGATGGAAAAACTGAAGAAAAATGGAGAATCTCATCTTTCATATGGCACTAAGGCTGCAGCCCTTCCTGAGCTATTTCCAGAGATATCACTGGTTGAAAATACAGTCTGGACTGAGATATTTATAGGCAGCACATAAATATCCTAATCCCGACTGTGCTTTCAACCAGTAATATCTCCGGAAATAAACAGAAAATTAGTAATAGGATACACAATAATCACAATTATTTCAACAGGCCAGCTCCTTTCTGGTCACATTTAGGACAATTTGTCTTTCAAAGTTATTTTTCCAGCCTGCTTCATATCAATTGACGTCTAGTGCACATCTTCCACTTAATATGAAGTGCGGGATTTCAAGTCAATTGAATTATTTATTTCTCTTGTAGTACTTTACGTATCCAAGAGATTGTTAACCATTGATTCATAGCTAGAAATGTTATATGGAAATCCTTATGTAGAAAGATATCTACTGCACTGCCTCCCAGGGGTATCATCATTTTCTATGAGTGGTGGTAAAAGAATATAGGCATTTAATTGTTTTAATGAGTCTTCAAATCATCTAGAGTACTAAAGTAGTTATAAAGTGAGTACAGTGAATATAAACTATGTAGAGTATTCTTTCATGTGCATCTTCAGTCTAAAAGTGGGAGGGGGGGGGGGTAAAAAAATCATTTAAGGCCAGGGCCCCATGTAGTATAAACTCGGCAAATAACGCTACGTTTTACAGTTTAGCAAATCCCATCCACACATTGTGGAAAAAGACGCACACTTGTGGTTTTAGAAATCACAGCATGTCAATTATACCTATGGAAATGCTGGCAGTTTCCGTATAGGTATAAGAGTGCATTCACACGGAGGAAAAGGGCACTGAATTTGCTGTGGAATTTCAGCGCTGAAAAAAAAAACCTCCCATTGACTTCAATGGGTTGCTTTTTCTAGCAGAAAAAGTCTCAAGCTAAAGGATTGTCACAAATTTTATCTTGTATGGTTGAAACATAACAAAATAAACGAAAAAAACAAAACAGCCAGAATGGCTATTAAACAAGCACCTCATTGTCATATATTTATATATACAGTAGGTATGGCAGTAAAGCTCTTGGGACTGTTGCAACTTTTTGGGGTATGGTTGAGTCCTTTTTGGTTTCTGCATGTGACTCATCTGCCCAAGGCTGATTTTACCTGGGCCATAATATGGTTGAATTACACTCCCTCTGAATTCATTTGAAGGCCAGGGCTAAGAGAGTCACCTTAGTGTAGAGTCCCATTATATATAGATTGCCTTGTCACTGGCAGATGGGCAACTTTTTGTGTTCACATTTCTTTGCCAATGGTTGCTTCTTCTTCAGAAGAGAAGGAAATTATAGCAGTCTGCAGTTAAGTTGGCTGTCGTAAAAGAAAGAGAATAGGTAAGATAATGTGAGGTTAATGTGAAGATAAATAAGATACTTACTGTATATGACACTCACATCCAAGTAACCTCAAGAAATTGTCTTAAACTTCAAAGCACGTTCCCACTGTCTGGCATTAAATTTATGACGCTATTGTAACTCTGCTACTTTAAGAATTTCCTTACTAAGCCCACCACCTCCTACCGGATACTAACCCTGATGAAGCAGGATATACAGTACAAAGTCTTTGATGTTCAGTGCCAAGTCCCTTGTGGTAAACTCGAGGTTGTAGTGATTGGTCATGTGTGGTAAATAAAATATCAAGCAATAGAGCATTCACATGCAGTATTGTAACATCATGTGAAAATGCTAAGGAGCACTATAGGGAAGAAGTCTGAGGATTCATTATGATCTGCACTGGGTAAGTCAATATCATAGCCACGTGGGGCTTCAGCCTAAAACACAAAAGAAATAAGGTTGAGGGGCAATATGGTGGCTCAGTGGTTAGCACTGCAGCCTTGCAGCGTTGGAGTCCTGGGTTCAAATCCCTCCAGGAACAACATCTGCAAGGAGTTTGTATGTTCTCCCCGTGTTTGCATGGACTTCCTCCCAGTCTAAAAAGACATACTGATAGGAAGAAAAAAAATGTACATTGTGATCCCTACATGGGGCTCACAATCTACATAACAAAACAAATAAATAAATAATCTTTAGGCTAGGTTCACATCTGCATTCGGGGGGGGCTACTTGGTGACCTGTGGATGACATAGACTATAATGGCGCCCGTGTGGTTTCTGCTCGAATAGAGCAATAAATGCAGAGAGAAAAGCACATCTTTCAAGTGGTAAGTGGAACGGAATCCCATATGGAGAGCCAACGCTGGTGTGAACCCAGCCTTAGATGCGATGGATCTCCTGTAGAAATCCTATCCATACGTACAAGAAAATTTCAGCATAGAAATCAGAGCATGCTGCACATTTTCAAATCCATGCCATACAATTGAATAGTGGAAGGGATTTTTGGTAGATTTCATCTAGATTTGCAGCTAAATCCTGTGTGAAAGTCATTCACTGCTACTGAACCAGGCCTAAAACTCTGTTATCCCTATGGGTAAATTCACATGGGACTGAACTACTGCAGATTGGTGGGAAAATTTATATAACAGAAAATTTCACCAGGTGTGGACATATCCCAATGGTTTAGCAGTTGCACTAGCTGCTTTTCCCAAATTAATTTTGCAACATTTTTTCTTCTGTATAAATGTAAAAAATACGTAATGAAGCAATAGTGAAAATGTAACATGACACAAGTGAGCAAACTTTTTAGATTTCGAAATAAATAATGACAAAGTATTGCTAAACTGGTAATAGAAGTATTGTTAAAACACTATGGCACTGTCATATTGTACTTTATGGTGTTATTAGTGGGAATGAGAGTGGAGCTTCTATATTGTATAAGCTACTATTTGGAAACCATATAGTGGTGTTGTTTGACCTCTGTATGGAATTAACACTGGTCCACAAAGTAAAAAAGTTACCTATACAGATGTGTGGTTCCCTAGCTTTTATTTTTGGCGTGAGATGGCCACCTTTAAAAAAACACTATTGTCTAACTCTGTTGGGCATTGTAAGTAAATTATCTTGGGGTGTCTCAAACCAAGAAGAGAGGTAACTAGAGATGAGCGAACACTGTTTGATCGAATACATACGCGATCAAATATCAGACCATTCGAGGTATTCGATTGGAATCGAACACCATGAGGCAAACGCAGTAAAAATTTGTATCCCCTCCCACCTTCCCTGGCGCTTTTTTTGCACCAATAACTGTGCAGGGGAGGTGGGACAGGAACTATGACAACGGAGGCATCGAAAAAAAATCGGAAAAAGTAATTGGCTGGCTAAATTAGGTGACCTCCAATTTTTATGAATGGTGGATTTAACATTTGATTAATTTGAGACTGTGAACTATGTGACTGTGGGACAGGGACAGATCTACAGGCAGGGTTAGCTAGGGATTACCTTTATTTAGGTAGGAATGTTACTCACCCAGCTCTTTGGGGCTCTATCTGGTCAGGATCCCTGTCAGCTTGCGATATGCGCAAGCTGACTTTTTCCCATAGGAATGCATTGACCAGCGTTGATTGGCAGAATGCAATATAAAGTACAACATTCGGCTAATCAACGCTGGTTCTGCCAGAGGAGGAGGAGTCTAAGATCACTCCACAGCAGTTTCCATTGTGGTCCGATCTCAGATGTAGAAGTGCTGAAACAGCTCTGCTACACGGAGAAGCAGCAGAACTCAGCACACACACCAGAGATGCAGCAGAGCTTAGTGTGCAGCAGGGTTCAGCGCACACTCAGCTCTGCTGCATCTCTGATGCAGCAGAGCTGAGTGTGCAGCAGAGTTCAACGCACACTTAGCACTGCTACATCTGGTTTGCAGCAGGGTTCAACGCACATGCAGCACTGCTACATCTTGTAGAAGTGCTGAGTGTGCGTTGAACCCTGCTGCACACTCAGCTCTGCTGCATCTCAGATGTAGCAGTGCTGAGTGTGCGTTGAACCCTGCTGCACACTCAGCTCTGCGTGGAGCTGAAAAAGTCAGCTCCCTCATATCGCAAGCTGACAGAGATCCCGACATAATACAGGTACTTGGGCTTGTTAGATGCCCACAGACACGCTTCCCCTGCTGTCCCAGGTGCATTCCAGGGTGTTGGCATCATTCTGTGGTGTGATAGTGGACTTGGTGACCCTCCTGAGTCGAATGGTGGGATCCCCTGAAACGAAGCATTTTTCCCCATAGACTATAATGGGGTTTGATATTCGTTCGAATAGTCGAATATTGAGCGGCTATTCAAAATGAATATCGAATATCGAATATTTTATTGTTCGCTCATCTCTAATGATGATATACTCATGATATACAAAATATTCATTCATGATGTGACTGCTTCATTTACAACATAAAATGCAGGGTTTTTTTTTTTCATTATAACATACTGCGTGCATCCAGAAATTACCAAAAAAAAGAGCAACCTTCATGAGAAATCTGATATAATGTGAACAGTCACTTTTTATTTATAGATGGATGTTGTAAAGCCCATTTCTTCCTGTTTCTAACCACAATATGAGTTTGGCCAAATAGACTCGATACTTATGCTTGAATTATTAACTAGCGTTACTCAAGATATGCAAATGAGCCTATTACAGCTGCTCTCCGCTATACAGAACTGCACCCAGTCACAGGACTTACACACAGTGTCACAGGCTGGCAGGGGACTGTAAGCATCAGGTTCATCTGATACAATGGTAAGTGATGCTGTAACTTGTTCCCTGACAGGCTTTGTGTTGTGTAATGTAACATAATGTAATGTTAACTGACTTCTTGAATGATTTATTTCTACTAGCACATGTATGGTAGTTTATTATTATTGCAGCAGGCTGAAGGGTAGCTTAGATAAAGCCAATACACACACTTAGTATTCATTCCTGGATGATGCAGCAGGTTGGGTGTCCAAGTGTCTGAGCTCCTTTCACTTTATAGATACATATGGTTATAAGTAAAAGGTTTCTAAAGAATTACAATTGGTTGGACATGTTTGACTTTTGTGAATTGTAGTTACTAGTTTAGGTAGTCTTCTAGAACCGACATTAAGCTAGTGGCGTATTATGCAATTGGGTTTATTAGGACATATATTGGATATTAACTCTGTGTATCCATCTATCTGTCTGTTTGTCTAGCTATCTACTTTTAAAAAAGTTCTTTCAAGGTGGGAATCTGTGACAAATATGTAGTAAGAATGATTTTATTATCGATTACCCCCTTTAAACAAGAGCTCTAGTGCTTGGGTCGCTATATATGTGGATTATGCTAACTAGGATAAAGTTACTTATTTGACATTCTAATATTACCTGTAATGTACAATTTATTATGTATTATGTACAATTTGGTATTATGTTTTATGGATTCTATTGTAGCATACTGCTCATTGTCACTAAGGTTATGTGGTCTAACCACTTTATAGGGTTTGGCACATCCAGAAATTAAAGCGTATCTCCAATTCAATTTATTTTGCTTACTTATACAACGCAATCATATTCTTCCACATTTTACACTTATAGTCAATATAATGGGAGCCCTACTGCCCCAAGTAATACAATCTAAAATCCCTATTAGTATACCTTTGGAGCGTGGAAAAAAGCCCATAAAAACATGGGGAGAATATACAAACTCCATGCAGATATTGTACTTGACTGGATTTGAACCTGGGACTCCAGTGCTGCAAAGCAATAGTGTTAAACACTGCCCATTACAATTGTAGAACAACTTTTGATAAATGAACAGTACTGGTGAATATAAGAAACTTATATATCTTATAAAATAAATTATTTCTCTACCCCCTTTATCAGACTAAGCTACTTTTTACATAGAACTCTATGGAGAGGAGAGGGGGAGTGGGTGACTACTAGAAAAGACATGCAGTTGCTAAACTCTATTACACCGTGAATGAAGGAGCTCCTTTAACACTGCTATGTGTCAAGATAAGATCCTACCACTGCATGGAATGAGGCAATAAATCAATTAACAGCCTCTTCCTTTCCCTTCTCCTCTCCATAGATTTGTGTGTGTAAGTTGAATGCGGATACTGACTGAGTAAAGATACGGAGCAGGAGAGCAGCCCAATAAGTAAAACAACAAAAAACAAAACAGATTTCTGACACTTTTTGATTTTCGTTTTTGACTCCTCACCTCCCAAACCCAAAACTCTTTGATTTTTCCATTCACAGAGCCATATGAGGGCTTATTGTTCTTCATGATGGTACCATTAATTATTCTATACAATGTACTGGAAAAAAAAAATCTGAATTGGATGGAACTGGAGAAAACGTGAATTTGTGCAACTTTCTTAGGGGTTTTGTTTTTACGGTGTTCACTGTGCAGCCAAAATAACATGTCACCTGTATTCTTTGTTTTGATACAATGCGGGGAATACCAAATTTATATAGTTTTATTGAAATTTTTCTAAAAGTTGCCTTATTCTGACACTATGCATAGAGCATCTGTTTTTTGTGGGTCCAGATGTACTTCTTAGTTATACCATTTTGAGAAATGTCTATTGCTTTGATTACTTTTTTTTCAACTTTTTATCAGGCAAAACTGCGCAAAAATGGCAGATCTGCACTTTTGATTTTTTTTTTTCCAGCTACACTGTACACCATACGGGGAAAAATATTTTTATATGTGTGTAGAGTTGGCATTTTCAGACATAAGGATACTTAATATGCATGTATTTCACAATATTGAAGTCCTTTTATATATATTCTAGGGAAAGGGGGAGGGGGAATTAAAATTTTTAATTTTTTTTTTATATTGTTTATTGCACTTATTAAGCCCCCTAGGGGTTTTGAACCCTAGGGGTCTGATCAATAATGCAATGCATTACAATACTTATGCATTGCTAAATATCGGTACAGCCTGCAACAGAAGGTAATGACAAACACATGATAACAGGACACCGACCCTGGCGCTCACGCCAGGTGTCGGCAATCTCCAGCATAATGGTGGACATGTACTGCCAGCAAAATGGCGCCTCAGTCAGCTTTGATAGAGGCACCAGGGAGGTTAATGCCCGTGATCAGTGCAGGCAGATGTTGGGAAGGGGTTAAAGTGGGTTTACAAAGGATAAGTCATCAATATCAGATTGCTGAGGGTCTGACACCCAACACCCCCCATTGATCAGCTGTTCTCCACAGAAAGCTCCATTTTCTGTGTAGTGCCCAGACCAGGTTATTGCAGATCATCTCTAATGATGGGCAAACCTCTGAAGATTTGGGTTTGGCCTGCACTCAATGTGAAATTTTACACAGAGTATAATAGGAGTAGACCCACGGGGGGTGTAAAAAAAAAAAATCATTTTCTCCCTCTGTTACCATCTTTACGCATCTGGGGTCTAAGCTGAGGTGTGCGATTGGGCCTCAACAATGACAAATTGGGCCTGTACAATATGGAATATTTGGGAGGAATTAGTCGGCCCGGCAGTAGTTATCTCCCATTCGCTAAGCTGTAATAACTCTGTTCAGCCACTACACAGAGAATAGAGTCTTCTATTTCTGCTCCAGCTGATAACATCTGATATGTAGGGGGGTGCTGGGTATTGGACTCCCCACCAATATGATATTCCCCTTAGGATAAGTTTTCAATATTTTAGCCTGTAAAACCCACTGAAAGGGTTATACAAAATTGTTGTGTTTCTAGTTAAGAATAGAAGATTATTATGGGTAGACTTTTTAAATGTTTTTCTTAGGTTATTGATGTATGTATACTTTATTTTATACTTTAAGCCACCTTTACCAAGCAAAATGTATCATAAAAGTATTGTGCCTTAAAAGTGAAGTGTCTCCTATACTGTAGCTGACAAAGTAGCAAAGCCATCAGTAATTCCATTACAGAATCCTGTCTGTTGTACAAATTGCAAATAGCTAATTCATTAGCTAATAGCTAATTCAAAAAACAATGCTTTTTCATAAGATTGTTTCTCTAATGTAACGTGATTAAGCATGTCCCAAAGGCCACATTTACTAAAGCTGTCTAAAATTTAGCGCAAAATTGGACTTGACAGTCTTAAAATGATCCAGATTTATCACAATGGCTGATGCTGGATGATAAATTTGTCACTTTGCTACATAACCTAGTACAACTTTACACCTCATATCAGTTGGTTAACCATAAAAGTGTCTAAAACATTTGATAAATTTGGCACAAAGCACATTACATATTTTTTGTCACAAATTACTCCAGAATTATGGCACAATTTGCTTAGTACACCTAACCCAATTTGTCTATTATATGATTGTACAGAATAGGTCCGTGGTATGCCATGCGTGCCATATTACAGATTGGTACAACAATTCAACCAACTATCGGGACCCTCACTGATTCCAAGAATTGATAAGATCAGTCTGGCTTCCAGGCCACTGTGTTACATGTAAGGTCACTGGATGATGTATTGTAAATCTGAAAAAAAACATTACTTTAAATAACTTAGTATTTGCACCATTGCACGGAGAAAAAGGAGAAGTTTCTTTAGTTTGCTATCAGTTGAGGATTTTGCTGTTGTAAATTTCCTCCAAAATAGAAGAATACACCAAAAAAAAAAAAAATTCAGTGCTTCCTCACTTCAGCTTCTCCATTCCTTACATCCCGTTTTTCTAAAATTACAATTAAAACTGAGAAATGTATAAATGAGCGAGAAACATAAAAATAATCGAGAAATATATAAATACATAAGTAATATATGAGTAAGCCTTTGCTGTGCCCTTCCTTCTCCTGCTCACAGTCCTATGACAGACTGTAAGACATTTGTAGATTAAAGCAGCCTCCCTTCTTTGTCCACTTTGGAGTAGGACAAAAGACTTCCCAGTACCAACCCTCAGTCTGTCTCTAGCGGAAGAAGGAGCAGATCAGCAGGAGATTATCCCAAGGATATCTACAGTGGTAGAGTCAAACTCAGGGTTTATCTCCTATGTAAACAGACCATGCATATGCTGTGGGGCCTGTGATGGAAAGAGGAGCATCTCCTGCTCCCTGGCTGAGTGAAAAAGTTTTCCATCAGCCATCACTAGGGGGAGCTCACTACACAGAGATTTTTGCAGTTCCTATTAACTTCTATCACACGGCGGGGGAGCTCCTGAGCCATTCACAAGAGTATACATGCCAGGAAGTCTAGGGACAAGAGGTGTCGTAAGATTTTGGAATGAGGAAAGCCATTGAAAATCCCTTTCAGCTTTAGCAAGCACACTGTAAATGATGTACATTATGCCAAGATGTCAGTAAATCTATTGTATCTTCATCATCGTTCTATTGGCCAAGCAAATCATATCCTGGCAGGAATTCTATTATTACATTGAAAAAGATCAGATTATTTGGAAATGAAGATATTGTGTTTATGCAGTAAAGTGTTAGCAAACACTCAGAAGCCTACGAATATAAATTGACTTTATTTGCTAAACCACTAAACATTAGATCTCAGGTTTCCTGTAGTGTCAATAAGTTCCTACATTTTAGTCATACAGATACAGCGTTCCCACGTAGGAGAAGTGCGTGTTCACAGGATATGGCCCTATTTTTTGCCATCATTGTATAATTGCTCAGCTAAAAATAACCAACAATGCCAAGTGAACCAGGCAGTGCAATAAAAGTCATAGGCTCAGTTTACATTATGTTTTCCCAAATGCTAACACATCATCAATAGGGTAAAGCTAACCTATCTCACAATGCTTTTCCATCATAACAAAGCCATGAAGTCTATTTTCAACTGAATCCAAGTGAATCCATTTTCTATAAAACAAACCCAGTACCTAATGTTATTATTTTATCAATATATGATTATTATTTTGATGTGTTATACCTATGCATTTATTATGAGCCAAATTATTTTGGGGTGGGAATAAATTGGGATTAGGTTTGAGCGATCGGGATCGGAAAAGATCGGATTCCGATTGGCGATCGAGTAAATTTCACGATCTTTTTAGGCGGGATCGAGGTCAGAGGTTGTTTCCCACAATGCTTTGCTACTGGCCAAGCATTGTGGGAAAAGCTAACAATGTTAGCAAGTCCCATAGGAATGAATGGACGCAGCCGGCACACAGCCTGTGCCGGCGTCCGACCGCTTAAACCCCTGCACGCCGGCTGCATCCATTCATTCTAATGGGAGACTAGCTAACATCTCTAGTAGCTTAAGACTTGGTTCACATATGCAGATGTGTTCCATCAGTAAGAGTCCGCATGAGGACCCCATGGACGGAACACAAGCGCAATTGCAAGTGCTGTGCAGTTCAAGCGCACGGGCCCCATAGACTATAATGGGGTCTGTGTGCTTGAACTGCACAGCATTTGCAGTTGCAGTTGTGTTCCGTCCATAGGGGTCCTCATGCGGACTCTTACTGATGGAACACATCTGCATATGTGAATCGGGCATAACACTTACCTGCACAGAAGTCCTGTAGAAAACCAGATTGTCCTATTTGACTACACCAAGTCGTGGAGATTTGAATACATTTGCAGACTCCTGGAAACCTGTGTATACTCACGTATTAACTTGCTGTAGACAAACCACAACTTCCACAATTACGAAATCAATATCAGAAAGCAAGCTGAGACGTGAGTAACAAATGTATCATAGATAGTAATGTAAATGAGCGTAGACAAATATACAGCACTCACGGGGGTGCCCTGTTTAGTGCGGAGGTGTAATAAAATTTAGTACAATGGGGCTTTTACTGTACATTCATATGTTAACAGGTTTTTTTCCTGTTAAATTCCATTCAGAGCAGATCATTTCAAATCAAACTGTAGTAACAATCTGACTAATTTACAGGAGTTATCTACCCTTTGTTGAATAGTCTGGGGGAGGTGAAAAGTCTTAAAAAAAAAAAAATCATAGTCAGCAATGCTATGGTGCCTCCCAGTGCGGTCTGTACGGTCCCTTGTTGTCTTCCGGCAGAAGTCACACGTGACGTCACTACCTGTGACATATCGGGGTCACTTCCTGATGCTGCTGATTGCCCTCAGACATCTTGTGACCGCTAAGACCAATCAGAAGCTCCAGGAGAAGGGAATAGACAATTAAATATTGAATACCTTAGGATAGGTCATCAATATTTAAAGGGGTTGTCCCATCACAAGGATCCTATCTATACTGCTTGTTAGTGTGGATGTAAGACTTTTCCTAAATACATTGCTTCAGCAAAACTGCTTTATTTGTCCACTATCTTACTTTATTCAATTCATTGTTGACACACCCTTGACTTATCTGCTCAAAAGTCATTGTGATGTATCTGCCTGCTCTCAGGGAGGGAGGAGGGGCTAAGTGCACGGGAGCAAGCCTGTGTTTCTAGCTATTCCTGTGTCTTTGTCCTGTGACCTAGCTTTCTGCTCTCAGATAAAGGAGGGGAGGAATGAGTGCTGCTTTCTTATATAGAACAGTCTAAATCCTAGTGGGCTAATGGACCTGGTCCCTCTGCTCACTAGGACTTAGCCGACTCTATATAAATTCTATATTATAGAACAAGCTAAATCCATGTTATAGGACCTTTGATGACATCACAGGTCCTTCAGTCGTCCCATAGGATCACGCTATGTGGTGGGCGGAGCTACACATCAATTTGGGGGTGGAGCTAAACTGGAGGTAGTCGGACAGTATGGCTTTGCATATGAAACTCCGCCCACCAATGACGCAAAAAAAACAGGAAGAAAGAAGATTTTACAGCAGAGAAGACTGGTGAGTATGCGATGTGGGAATCAGCTGGGGTTGTGGGATAGGGAAAATTTAAGTGTGGTGAAAAATAATTGCTTATAAGAGGTGAATGAGAGTACTGCCTCTTTATACCTGAGGAAGTCCTCCTGGGAGTGACTTTTTTTCCAGAGGCGTTCTGCAACCTATGAGGAACGTCTCAGTGTTTTAGTCAGGTTGGTGTGCCAGGGTTGACTATTGATCGGTCAGGTTCTGATGTTTGTGAAGGGGACCACAGAGTCGAGAGCTGAAGTTATTGTGGTATTATAGAAGGCAGCAGCGGCATCTGCGTCCTGGAATGAGGATATGTCAGCGAGTGGTAGGAGAGAGTCTGAGAGCGAGTGGATGTCAAGGCAGTTAAGGTTCCTGGGGAGCGTGTTGGTTTAAGGGTTGGGGTGTCTATTATAGAGGAGAGGATAGAGAATATCAGCAGGTTGTGGTCAGAGAGCGTGGACAGAGAGTTAGAGTTCATATTCAACTCTATGTGCTGATACAAAGTGTTCAAGTCATGCCAAGCCACCTACCGCCCAGGACAGTGGTTGAGGCGAGGGACATATGCAAGTGGGAATATGGCTACAATCTTTACCTGGTTTATTTTTTTACTTTATGTTACAGTAGATCAGTACATGTCTATCACCTGAGGGATCAGTTTGAGTTCACAGTAGCAGTGAATATAGTTGACCATATAAATCTATTATATCAAAATTAGAGATGAGCGAACAGTGTTCTATCGAACTCATGTTCGATCGGATATTAGGCTGTTCGGCATGTTCGAATCGAATCGAACACCGCGTGGTAAAGTGCGCCATTACTCGATTCCCCTCCCACCTTCCCTGGCGCCTTTTTTGCTCCAATAACAGCGCAGGGTAGGTGGGACAGGAACTACGACACCGGTGACGTTGAAAAAAGTAGGCAAAACCCATTGGCTGCCGAAAACATGTGACCTCTAATTTAAAAGAACAGCGCCGCCCAGCTTCGCGTCATTCTGAGCTTGCAATTCACCGAGGACGGAGGTTTCCGTCCAGCTAGCTAGGGCTTAGATTCTGGGTAGGCAGGGACAGGCTAGGATAGGAAGGAGAAGACAACCAACAGCTCTTGTAAGAGCTAAATTCCAGGGAGAAGCTTGTCAGTGTAACGTGGCACTGACGGGCTCAATCGCCGCAACCCAGCTTTCCCAGGATCCTGAATGGAATACACTGTCAGTGTATTCCCGTATACCCGATATATACCCCCGATACCCGTTCCAACGGTGTGCCCCCCCACCTTCACCCCAGAAATACCCTGCAAGTCCCCTAGCAATAGAATTGGGGCTATATACACCCACTATTTTTGCTACTGCCATATAGTGCCATTGTCTCACTGGGAATTCAAAGAATATATTGGGCTTACATATAACTTCAATTCCAGGGAGAAGCTTGTCAGTGTAACGTGGCACTGACGGGCTCAATCGCCGCAACCCAGCTTTCCCAGGATCCTGAATGGAACACACTGACAGTGTATTCCCGTATACCCCATATATACACCCCAAATCCCCGTTCCAACGGTGTGCCCCCCCACCTTCACCTCAGAAATACCCTGCAAGTCCCCTAGCAATAGAATTGGGGCTATATACACCCACAATTTTTGCTACTGGTATACAGTGCCATTGTCTCACTGGGAATTCAAAGAATATATGGGGGTTATGTGCACCCACAATTTTTAATACTGCTATACAGTGCCATTGTCTGACTGGGAATTCAAAGAATATATGGGGGTTATGTGCACCCACAATTTTTAATACTGGTATATAGTGCCATTGTCTGACTGGGAATTCAAAGAATATATGGGGGTTAC
Organism: Leptodactylus fuscus; assembly: GCF_031893055.1. Lineage (NCBI taxonomy): Eukaryota > Metazoa > Chordata > Amphibia > Anura > Leptodactylidae > Leptodactylus > Leptodactylus fuscus. The sequence goes on along the minus strand of NC_134267.1, from coordinate 174,441,781 downwards.
GTGCACCCACAATTTTTAATACTGGTATACAGTGCCATTGTCTGACTGGGAATTCAAAGAATATATGGGGGTTACGTGCACCCACAATTTTTAATACTGCTATACAGTTCCTTTGTCTCACTGGGAATTCAAAGAATATATGGGGGTTATGTGCACCCACAATTTTTAATACTGGTATACAGTGCCATTGTCTGACTGGGAATTCAAAGAATATATGGGGGTTATGTGCACCCACAATTTTTAATACTGGTATACAGTGCCATTGTCTGACTGGGAATTCAAAGAATATATGGGGGTTATGTGCACCCACAATTTTTACTACTGGTATACAGTGCCATTGTCTGACTGGGAATTCAAAGAATATATGGGGGTTATGTGCACCCACAATTTTTAATACTGGTATACAGTGCCATTGTCTGACTGGGAATTCAAAGAATATATGGGGGTTATGTGCACCCACAATTTTTACTACTGGTATACAGTGCCATTGTCTGACTGGGAATTCAAAGAATATATGGGGGTTACGTGCACCCACAATTTTTAATACTGGTATACAGTGCCATTGTCTGACTGGGAATTCAAAGAATATATGGGGGTTACGTGCACCCACAATTTTTAATACTGCTATACAGTTCCTTTGTCTCACTGGGAATTCAAAGAATATATGGGGGTTATGTGCACCCACAATTTTTAATACTGGTATACAGTGCCATTGTCTGACTGGGAATTCAAAGAATATATGGGGGTTATGTGCACCCACAATTTTTAATACTGGTATACAGTGCCATTGTCTGACTGGGAATTCAAAGAATATATGGGGGTTATGTGCACCCACAATTTTTACTACTGGTATACAGTGCCATTGTCTGACTGGGAATTCAAAGAATATATGGGGGTTATGTGCACCCACAATTTTTAATACTGGTATACAGTGCCATTGTCTGACTGGGAATTCAAAGAATATATGGGGGTTATGTGCACCCACAATTTTTACTACTGGTATACAGTGCCATTGTCTGACTGGGAATTCAAAGAATATATTGGGCTTACATATAACTTCAATTCCAGGGAGAAGCTTGTCAGTGTAACGTGGCACTGACGGGCTCAATCGCCGCAACCCAGCTTTCCCAGGATCCTGAATGGAACACACTGACAGTGTATTCCCGTATACCCCATATATACACCCCAAATCCCCGTTCCAACGGTGTGCCCCCCCACCTTCACCTCAGAAATACCCTGCAAGTCCCCTAGCAATAGAATTGGGGCTATATACACCCACAATTTTTGCTACTGGTATACAGTGCCATTGTCTCACTGGGAATTCAAAGAATATATGGGGGTTATGTGCACCCACAATTTTTAATACTGCTATACAGTGCCATTGTCTGACTGGGAATTCAAAGAATATATGGGGGTTATGTGCACCCACAATTTTTAATACTGGTATATAGTGCCATTGTCTGACTGGGAATTCAAAGAATATATGGGGGTTACGTGCACCCACAATTTTTTATACTGGTATACAGTGCCATTGTCTGACTGGGAATTCAAAGAATATATGGGGGTTACGTGCACCCACAATTTTTAATACTGCTATACAGTTCCTTTGTCTCACTGGGAATTCAAAGAATATATGGGGGTTATGTGCACCCACAATTTTTAATACTGGTATACAGTGCCATTGTCTGACTGGGAATTCAAAGAATATATGGGGGTTATGTGCACCCACAATTTTTAATACTGGTATACAGTGCCATTGTCTGACTGGGAATTCAAAGAATATATGGGGGTTATGTGCACCCACAATTTTTACTACTGGTATACAGTGCCATTGTCTGACTGGGAATTCAAAGAATATATGGGGGTTATGTGCACCCACAATTTTTAATACTGGTATACAGTGCCATTGTCTGACTGGGAATTCAAAGAATATATGGGGGTTATGTGCACCCACAATTTTTACTACTGGTATACAGTGCCATTGTCTGACTGGGAATTCAAAGAATATATGGGGGTTACGTGCACCCACAATTTTTAATACTGGTATACAGTGCCATTGTCTGACTGGGAATTCAAAGAATATATGGGGGTTACGTGCACCCACAATTTTTAATACTGCTATACAGTTCCTTTGTCTCACTGGGAATTCAAAGAATATATGGGGGTTATGTGCACCCACAATTTTTAATACTGGTATACAGTGCCATTGTCTGACTGGGAATTCAAAGAATATATGGGGGTTATGTGCACCCACAATTTTTAATACTGGTATACAGTGCCATTGTCTGACTGGGAATTCAAAGAATATATGGGGGTTATGTGCACCCACAATTTTTACTACTGGTATACAGTGCCATTGTCTGACTGGGAATTCAAAGAATATATGGGGGTTATGTGCACCCACAATTTTTAATACTGGTATACAGTGCCATTGTCTGACTGGGAATTCAAAGAATATATGGGGGTTATGTGCACCCACAATTTTTACTACTGGTATACAGTGCCATTGTCTGACTGGGAATTCAAAGAATATATTGGGCTTACATATAACTTCAATTCCAGGGAGAAGCTTGTCAGTGTAACGTGGCACTGACGGGCTCAATCGCCGCAACCCAGCTTTCCCAGGATCCTGAATGGAACACACTGACAGTGTATTCCCGTATACCCCATATATACACCCCAAATCCCCGTTCCAACGGTGTGCCCCCCCACCTTCACCTCAGAAATACCCTGCAAGTCCCCTAGCAATAGAATTGGGGCTATATACACCCACAATTTTTGCTACTGGTATACAGTGCCATTGTCTCACTGGGAATTCAAAGAATATATGGGGGTTATGTGCACCCACAATTTTTACTACTGGTATACAGTGCCATTGTCTGACTGGGAATTCAAAGAATATATTGGGCTTACATATAACTTCAATTCCAGGGAGAAGCTTGTCAGTGTAACGTGGCACTGACGGGCTCAATCGCCGCAACCCAGCTTTCCCAGGATCCTGAATGGAACACACTGACAGTGTATTCCCGTATACCCCATATATACACCCCAAATCCCCGTTCCAACGGTGTGCCCCCCCACCTTCACCTCAGAAATACCCTGCAAGTCCCCTAGCAATAGAATTGGGGCTATATACACCCACAATTTTTGCTACTGGTATACAGTGCCATTGTCTCACTGGGAATTCAAAGAATATATGGGGGTTATGTGCACCCACAATTTTTAATACTGCTATACAGTGCCATTGTCTGACTGGGAATTCAAAGAATATATGGGGGTTATGTGCACCCACAATTTTTAATACTGGTATATAGTGCCATTGTCTGACTGGGAATTCAAAGAATATATGGGGGTTACGTGCACCCACAATTTTTAATACTGCTATACAGTGCCATTGTCTGACTGGGAATTCAAAGAATATATGGGGGTTATGTGCACCCACAATTTTTAATACTGGTATACAGTGCCATTGTCTGACTGGGAATTCAAAGAATATATGGGGGTTATGTGCACCCACAATTTTTAATACTGGTATACAGTGCCATTGTCTGACTGGGAATTCAAAGAATATATGGGGGTTACGTGCACCCACAATTTTTAATACTGGTATACAGTGCCATTGTCTGACTGGGAATTCAAAGAATATATGGGGGTTATGTGCACCCACAATTTTTACTACTGGTATACAGTGCCATTGTCTCACTGGGAATTCCACAAATAATTTGGGGATTCATTCACCCTACATCTCAGGCTCTTGCCATATTCACCCAGGTTGTCAGTGCTGCACCAGCTCGTTCCCAGACAGCTCGGCCCGAAAAACGCGTTACCTATATAGAGGATTTGGACAATGAAGACAACATGTTCTAAATCTAATGTCTGCACCTTCTCCAGAATTAAAATAAAGGCAGCGTTTAACTTTCAAATAGCACTGCACAAAGGAAGAGCTTATCAGCTTGTCTCATGACCTGCTACTAAAAAGTTTCATTTGTGTATCTTAATGTAAATATAGTTGTATAAGCTTTTTGGGTTTTAGGCACTGCCAAGTTATTTATTACCACCCACTCCCTTATAATGATGATGACGCCAAAGTCACTGTGGGTGTTCAGAGCTCACAGCTTTGGGTGACATTTGTCTTGCTCTCTGTCAGTACCAGCTGTCTTTTTGGATACCGTAAAGTTATGTTGACTTTATTAACAGCTATAGAAGCTTTAGCCAGGTTGTGACGGTGTGTAACCCTAACAACACTAAGTGGGATACACATTAATAGTCAGTCTATGTACGCTAAACGTATCACTGAAGTAATTTTTTTTCCCTCTCCCCTAATATAAGAAAGGAACAGACATTAGACCTAGACCGGGGTTCGAGGCTTGAAAAAATCCAGTATTATTTGTTCTTCATGATGTGAAATATGTGTTGAAAAGCAACCCAAGATGAAGTCAGCCATGTGTGCCAGTGTGTTACTTGGCATGCCTTTGCTGGCCCCAACTGTAAGGGTCACTCTCCATTTCCTCCATTTTCCACTCCCCTTCACACCATTTGTGGTGAAGCAATGGGATGCACTGAAGTGCACCCTCTAGCCTCGTGTGGGATAGGGACATCAGATGCCACTCCAACCCCCTCGTCTTCCTCCGCCAGCCAACGGTGCAAAGATGAGAGGAGTGTGCTCTGAATGTTTTCTGCCTAGCAGAGGCTAGTTCTCACTTACGAAAATGGCCCCACTTTGACCTGTATATCAGGCACAATGGTGTAGGTTTCAAAGAAACATGGCACCAACAAGTTGGAAAACGTGGGCCATGCGTGGACCGTGTTTGAGTCTGGCAAGCTCCAGATCTGCTACCAGGTTCCAGCCATTATCACAGGCGCAAAAATGCCAGGCCCCAGGTGTAGCAGGGAAAAAAAAATGCCATCTCAGCCAGGATGGCATCCCTGACCTCGGAGGCACTGTGCTGTCTGTCCCCCAAGCTGATCAGTTTCAGCACGGCCTACTGACATCTCCCCATGCCAGTGTTACAGTGTTTTCCGCTAGTAGCTGGGGTGGAGGTTGCAGCTTCGTAGGGTTTCAGTCTACTCCTGCCATGGCCTGGGAGAGGAGATAGGCCACCCCAGTTTGCACCCGGGGAACAGACTCCACCACATTCACCCTGCCTGTCATTAAAGATAAGCACTGCAGCATCCCTGACCACAGGCGCTTGTCCATGTGTCGGTGGTCAAGTGGACCTTGCAGCAAAGCGCAGAGCTCTGGGCCCGACTGATGTTATGGGACACATGCAGGCGCAAGGCAGAGACAGCACACCAAGAGAAGTAGTAACGGCTAGGCCCAGCATAGGGAGGTGCCCCAGCTGCCATCTGCTGACGGAAGGCCTGGGTCTCCAGAAGCATAAACAAACACCAACATCTCCAGGGCCAGCAGTTTATCGATGAGGCTGTTACAGGCTTGGGCATGGGGGTGGGTTGTATTGTACTTCTGCCTGCAATGAAAAGCTTGGGAAATGTGGAGTGGCTGGGAAGAGGCGCATGATGGTGCAGGCCAAAAGGGCGCATGAGGGTGAACTCCCCAATGTGTCAGAGATAGGTGTGTAGGTGTCCTTGCATCATATACTTGCACCATATTTGGCTTTGGAAGTTAATTTTGTGCCAAAAAGTGGTTAAGACAGCGATCCCTCAGCTACTCCCGTTACACTGTCTATTGAAGTTACCATCTGTGGAAGTGGACCACCATTTCTAAGATCCCAAAGGAAGCAGGCAAGAGATGTGCAGTTCAGAAAAAAAGATGAGAAAATAAGTTTAGGCTGTAGAGCACAGAGGGATCAGAGAGGACAGAGCTGGTGTCGGCCAGGTATTCCCACAACATGCGCCTATACTTGTCCCTCCTGGTGACACTAGGCCCCTGAGTGGCAGTAATTTGTCCAGGGGGGCCATTAACGTGTTCCAGACCTAGGAATAAGTCTTCCAACAGGGTAGAGTTTTGCATGCCTTTGCTTCTACCCACTGTTTTTGCTGCTTAGCTTCCCTCCACATCTACTCTGCTTTCACCCCTAAACATCACCCCAGTTTATGCCTTTGCTTCTACCCAGGTTTTTTGTTGATTTAGCTTCCCTCTACATCTACACTGCTTTAGCCCCTAGACATCACCCCTGTCCATGTGGGGTCGGTGGCCTCGTCATCCACCAACTCCTCTTCCAATTGCGCACTGCCCCCTTACTGCAAACCGCACATGACCACAGCTTGCCTTGATGGCAACTGTGTCTCATGATCCCCACTTAGGTCCAGACAAGTCGGTGGCGGGTCCAAAACCCCAAAATTGGAAGGAAATGGCAGATGCTGCAGTATTTCTAACACCTGTTCCTGGTGCTCGGGCCTGGTCTGTGTTGTACCCTGCACCCTGCTTAACGCATCTGCCATATCCGAAGTTGTGCTGAGCGCATGCTAATGTTTCGTGTCCAGTGCAATGGATGGGATGGGATTTCACATAAGTCTGCCACCCATGGCCACTCATGGTTGAGCAACTGAGGGAGTTGACTTTGACGAACCCGAGGGTTTTGGAGTTGGAACTACATCAAAGGTCTGTGCTGCTCACACACTCTGCTCAACACATGATATGTTTAGTGCCAGCAGTGTGGAGACGTCGCACAACAGCCGTTGTTCCAGCAGGTACAGGCGTTGTAGGAGTGCATAGAGGCTAGCAGCGGCAACTATACACTTTAAAAACTATCCGCACAAGCGCCACACTTTCACCAGTAGCTCAGGAACATTGGGGTACCTTTTTCAAAAGATTAGCAGCAATGAGTTAAAAACGTGGCCCAGGCATGGAATATGTTGCAGGCTGCCAAGCTACAGAGCCAATCCCAGGTTACGGCCATTATCACACATGACAACATGCCTGGGCCCAGGTGCAGTGGCAAAAACCACATTGCCGTCTCATCGAGGATGGCATGACTCACTTTGTAGGCAGTGTGCTGTCTGGCCCCCAAGCTGATGAGCTTCAGCACGGCCCGCTGACGTCTCCCCACACCAGTGTTGCAGCGTTTCCAGCTCGTAGCTGGGGTCAATTTAACAGCGGAGGAGGGTGGTGTTTCAGCCCTCCTCCCAGGAATGTTGTGTGGGGAGACAAGTCAGGCCACCACATTTTGCGACCCGGTCCACGCCTCAACTACATTCAACCACTGTGCCCAAATTGAAAGGTAGCGTCCCTGTCCGCATGCACTTGTCCATTCGTAACTGGTCACATGGAACTTTAGGGCTAAGCGCTGAATTTAGGGACCGCCTCATGTTTGGGGGAAAGTGCTGGTGTGGACGGCACAGTGCGGTGGCGCAGTAGACACTCTGCCCAAAAAGGGCAGAGTGTCCCCCAGCCGGGATTCCAACATCTCCTGGGCCAGATTTCTTGAGATGAGGCCGTTGAAGCCTTGGGCATGTGGGTGGGTTGCGCTGTACTTTAGCATGAAATGAAAGGCTTGGGAGATGGGGAGTTGCTGGGAAGAGGCGCATGATGGCGCGGGCAAAAGGAGAAATGGCAGGAAAAGGTGAGGATAAGGGTGAACTCCCCAAAGTGTCAGAGGCAGATGTGGAGGTGTCCTGGCTCCTGGTCTGGACTGCAGCGCCAGCCCTGTCAACAGTGGAAGAGGCAGTGGCCGCCAGGCCAAACGACGATTATCCTGCGCTTGCTCTCACCCACTGAGCCCAGGGCTTGCCTTCCAAATGATGGCACCCGCAAGAGGTGGTGAGATTCCTCTCCGCAGATCTCCAAACCATCTTGGACTTGCAAATTGCACTAAATTTGTCATGTAACTGACATGTATATGATGAGTCTATCCATTGTCTGTTCATTTTGGTGAAAGTCAGCCTGTCAGCTGACAGACAGCTGTGCTTGTCAGTGATGATGTCACCGGCTGCTTGTACCCCCAGTTTTTGCTGCTTAGCTTGCCTCCACATCCACACTGCTTTTGCCCCTACACATCACCCCTATCCATGCCTGTGCCTCTAGCCATAAGTCTGCCACCCATGGAAACTCATGGTGCAGAAAGTGAGGGAGCTGACTCTGAGGAACCCTTGGGTTTTGTAGCTGGTACTCCATCAAAGGTCTCTGCTGCTCACACACCCTGCTGAACATACGGTATCTAGGGTTAGAGCGTGTGGTGACCTCGCACAACAGTAGGTGCTTCAGGCAGATGTAGGCCTTGCTGGAGTGTATTGCGGCTAGCTCCAGGTACTGTAGACTTGGGAAAGTGGGTGTCCAAGTGCCGCACTTTCACCCTTAGCTCAGCTAATTTGGGGTATGTTTTTAAAAATCATTGCACCACTACATTGAACATGTGGGCCAGGCATGGAACGTGTTGGAGGCTGGCAAGCTCCAGAGCCCTCCAACAAGCTAAAAAACCTGGCCCCAGGGGCAGCGGGGATAAACAAATTGCCATCTCATCCAGGATGGCATCCCTGACCTCAGAGGCAGTGTGCTGTCCGTCTCCCAAGCTGATGAGCTTCAGCCCAGCCTGCTGACGTCTCCCCACACCAGTGTTGCAGCGTTTTCAGCTCGTAGCTGGGGTAAATCTAACAGCGGAGGAGGAGGAGGGTGGTGTTTCAGCCCTCCTCCCAGGAATGTTTTGTGGGGAAACAAGTCAGGAAAATTCTTGAAACGGGAGAGTTTTGCATCTTTGCCCTTGCTGCCTATGGACATCCCTTTGCCTCTAGCCACCATTTTCCCTGCTTTGCTTGCCTCCACATCCACACTGCTTTTGCCCCTAGACATCACCCCAGTCCATGCCTTAGCTTGTACCCCCAGTTTTTCCTGCTTAGCTTGCCTCCACATCCACACTGCTTTTGCCCCTAGACATCACCCCAGTCCATGCCTTAGCTTGTATCCCCAGTTTTTCCTGCTTAGCTTGCCTCCACATCCACACTGCTTTTGCCCCTAGACATCACCCCAGTCCATGCCTTAGCTTGTACCCCCAGTTTTTCCTGCTTAGCTTGCCTCCACATCCACACTGCTTTTGCCCCTAGACATCATCCCTATCCATGCCTCTTCCCCTAGCCATAACTCTGCCACCCCTGGAAACTCATGGTGCAGAAACTTTGGTTGCTGACTTTGAGGAACCCTTGGGTTTTGTAGATGGAACTCCATCAAAGGTCTGTGCAGCTCACACACCCTGCTCAAGATATGGTATTGTAGGGTTTCAGCGTGTGTGAATGACGGACAACAGCCTGTGTTTGGACAGATGTAGGCCTTGCTAGAGTGTTTTTAGGCTAGCAGCGACTCCTGTGCACTTGCAAAAGTGGGCGCACAAGCGCCGCATTTTCAACAGTAGCTTCGGTACATTTGGGTATGTTTTTAAAAAACTTTGCACCACTAGGTTAGACGTGGGCCAAACATGGAACGTGTTGGAGGCTGGCAAGCTCCAGAGCCGCTACCAGGTTCCAGCCATTATCACAGGCGTAAAAATGCCAGGCCCCAGGTGTAGCAGGGAAAAAAAAATGCCATCTCAGCCAGGATGGCATCCCTGACCTCGGAGGCACTGTGCTGTCTGTCCCCCAAGCTGATGAGCTTCAGCACCGCCTGCTGACGTCTCCCCACACCAGTGTTTTAGCGTTTGCCGCTAGTAGCTGTGGTGGAGGTTGCAGCGTCGTAGGGTTTCAGTCTACTCCTGCCATGAATTTTGGCCTGGGAGAGGAGATAGGCCACCCCAGTTTGCACCCGAGGAACAGACTCCACCACATTCACCCTGCCTGTCATTAAAGATAAGCACTGCAGCATCCCTGACCACAGGCGCTTGTCCAAGTGTCGGTGGTCAAGTGGACCTTGCAGCAAAGCGCGGAACTAAGGGCCCACCTGATGTTGAGTGACACGTGCTGGTGCAAGGCGGGGACGCCACACCGGGAGAAGTTGAGACGGCTAGGGACGGCATAGTGAGGTGCCACAGTTGCCATCAGGTCCGGGAAGGCGGGAGTTTCAACAAGCCGGAACGCCAACCTCTCCTGGGCCAGCAGTTTAGCGATGTTGGCGTTCTAGGCTTGCGTGGGTGGGTGGTTAGCGGTGTATTTCTGCCGGCGCTCCAATGTCTGAGAGATGGTGGGTTGTTGTAAAGAAGCGCCTGATGGTGCCTTTGATGGTGCAGGAGAAGGAGATAAGACAGAAACAGGGGAGGATGAGGGAGAAGTCAACAAAGTGGCGGAGGCAGATGAAGTGATGTCCTGGCTCGTCCTCTGGAGTGCATCGCCAGCACTGTGAGCAGAGGCAGTGGCATGAACGGCGGGCGACGTTTGTCCTGCCGTTGCTGCCTGCCACTGATTCCATTGCTTGGATTCCAAATGACGGTGCATTGAAGTGGTGGACAGGTTGCTCTTCTCAGGGCCCCTACTCGATTTCGAGAGGCAAATTGTGTAGACGACACTATATCTGTCCTCGGCGCATTCCTTGAAAAAACTCTACACCTTCAAGAAACGTGCCCTCGATGGGGGAGTTTTTCTGGGCTGGGTACAAAAGGGAACATCTTCGGACATTCCGGGTCTGGCCTGGCTTCGGCAAAGCAGCTGACCTCTGCCTCTGGACATGTCTCTGCCTCTAGCTACCCTTTTTGGTGCTGCACCTGCCTCAACATCCACACTACTTTCCCAGCTTGACATCTGCCTTGTCCAGGTGGGGTCGGTGTCCTCGTCGTCCACCACCTCCTCTTCCAACTCCTGTCTCGCCTCCTCCTCCTGCACAATGCGCATGTCAACTGGCTGCCCTGACAGCAACTGCGTCTCATCGTCGTCGATGAGGGTGGGTTGCTGGTCATCCGCCACCAAATCGACCGGAGATGGAATGGAGGAGACTCTAGTGTTTGAGCATCTGGACACAGATACTCGTCTGTTAGGTCCGTGGAATCGCGAAATGGAGGGGCAGGTTGCGGTACAGTCAAAGGAAGGGAGAACAGCTCTGGGGAGCAGGGACAGTTGGGGTTATTGTTCTGAGAAGATTGGGAATTTTGGGTGGAAGGAGGACAAGACTGTTGGGTAAGAGGAGGTAGAGGCTGACTGGCTGGTGGACAATGTGCTTTAAGCGTTATCCGACAGCCATTGCAAGACCTGTTCCTGGTTCTCGGGCCTACTAATCTTTGTACCATTCAGCCTAGTTAATGTGGAACTTTTGTGCAAAGCGCAGAACTTAGGGCCCGCCTGATGTTAAGGGACACACGCTGGTACAAGGCTCAACTCACCCTAAGTGCCAAAAACACTGCTGGTGCAAGGCTCTACTCATGCCAAGGGCCTCAATCTCTGCTGGTAGCTCAGCTTAAGGTCATGTAACTTTGTTTGGAAGGGCTCATGTTAAGGGCTAGAAAAGTGAATTTTGGAAGGTCTTACCACATCACACACACACACACACACACACACACACACACACACACACACACACACACACACACACACACACTCAAAATGACAGTTAAGGGTGAGGGCTTTTGGAATTCCCATTGCCTATTCCATTTGTGGTTGTCATGGGGAACGTGATTTAAAGGGGTGGTTGTTACTGTTTGTTGAGCTTAAATTGGGGTTTGTGTCCATCCATTTGGGGAGTAAAGAAGGTTTCCAGGTATTTTCCCACTTTGATAGAGGTTTTTTTGAATGTGGAAAGTGTGTAGTTGTTAGGCAGTGATGTTGGGGTAATAGAGGGTCTTTGGTGTGTTAGATGCCCCCAGGCATGCTTCCCCTGCTGTCCCAGTGTCATTCCAGAGGTGTTGGCATCATTTCCTGGGGTGTCATAGTGGACTTGGTGACCCTCCAGACACGGATTTGGGTTTCCCCCTTAACGAGTATCTGTTCCCCATAGACTATAATGGGGTTCGAAACCCGTTCGAACACACGAACATTGAGCGGCTGTTCGAATCGAATTTCGAACCTCGAACATTTTAGTGTTCGCTCATCTCTAATCAAAATGTGTGCTGTCAGACCAGAATATTATTGCATATATATTCTTAGAATTTTTCTTTGCATTGATCAGTAGTGTCATAGATGTAAATATATAAACACTTGTAACACACTTTATTGGTGGAGATTGTAATCTTCCTTATAACCCAGCCATCTGTAGTATACGCTTTCTACCCATAGGCTCACTATAAATGCTCACAACAAACATTTTCGCAACCATAAAAATGTGTCTAGTGTGAAAACAGAAATAAAAAGCATTGAGAAGGAAGAGGAGGGGGATGCTGCAGCACTTAGAGTTGGCATTTGACTGGCACTTACGGTAACTGGCAGAGGAAAGGAGAATTACCCAGGATGTTCTGGGTGTGTACAACTTCATATTTGATAATGCTACAGTTGCTTTATATTTCAAGCTATTATCTGTACATAGCTGCCAGTGTTTTAACCACATTTCCCTCAATATGACATAAAATCTAATATATAATAATCTAATATATAATTTCCTTATATTTTACATGTATCCTTGTCTCTTCTCTCTAGGGTCAAGAAAGTTTCAACTGTTCAATTGATTGCCTTCTTGAGAAATATTACCTATCCACGGTATATTCCCTGGAATTCATATTCGGAATTCTTGGCAATGGTATAGTGATGTTCGGATATATTTTCTGCATGAAGAAGTGGACAAGCGGAAGTGTGTACCTATTCAACCTGTGCTTATCAGACTTTGCCTTCCTATGTACCCTTCCTCTATTGATTGAAAGCTACACCAGTGGGAGTTGGATGTTTCAGGAGGTTCTGTGCTATAGCAATAGATACTTGCTGCATGCGAATCTCTACACTAGCATCCTCTTCCTCACCTTCATCAGCATTGACAGATACTTGATTATTAAATACCCTTTTAAAGATCATATTATGCAGAAGAAGGAGACGGCCATTTTTATTTCTTTCGGTGTTTGGATTGTGGTCATCTTAGAAATAGCGCCAATTCTGTTTTTTATAGAATTGCGTAACAACAGTCAATGTCTCAGCTATGGAAGTTCCGGGAAGGCACATAACAGCTTTATCTATAGTGTGTGTCTTACCATCACTGGCTTCGTCATCCCGCTCTGTACCATGTGTGTATTCTACATGAAAATGGCGCGCTTTCTGAAAACCAGAAGTGAAACCCTTACAACATCCTTCTCCCTGGACAAACCTCTCAGATTGGTATCTATCGCAGTGATTGTGTTCTTTATTTTATTCACCCCATATCACATCATGAGAAATGTCAGGATTGCATCCCGTATGAAGAGCTGGCATCTGAGTGAGCAAACAATGACCACCATTAATTCCATATATATCATTACACGACCTATTGCCTTCTTGAACAGTGTAATAAACCCTGTGTTCTATTTTCTGATGGGGGACAATTTCAGGGAAATGTTGCTAGCCAAAATACGGCACTGTTTCAAGACCAGAAATTGTCGCTGCATATACAATTCTGAATCTGACAGTAAAGCGAGGGATTATAGGACAGATTCTTAGCAGCAACAATCTATATGTTATGTATACTGTATATATAGTATTGTAGATCATATTCAGTATTTATCTGTTAAACAGAATGTTATTATATATAATATATATTTTGTAGAACTTTTCTTGCCAGATTAAGGCTAGGGCTATGTGGCGACTTTGGCTGCAGCCAAAAATCGATGTTCCACCCTGCGACTCATTCACTCATGTTAATGAATGGAGTTGCATTGTGATGCCACGTGTAGCACGACCATGACTTTAAAATCAAATATTGCATGACCTTTTTTTTTGCAATGGTCACAGCACCATCAGGCCTCAATGTGATTCCACTCACTTACATGAGTGAAGCTGTTGCTGGGCATAACGGTGGTCTTTGATCACGCAATGAGAGTCGCGACCAAATTCGCCATATAGTTCTTGCTTCAATGTGATATAAAATGCAAAAAAAAATTATCCGTATTTCACATTCTCAAAGATTGTAACAAGATGAAGAAAGAAGAAATAGAAATAAATTGTGTAACTGCAGATGTGTGCACCCATATCTTACATCTAAGATCTACTCTAAACCACCAGCATGCAGTAATCATGCGAAAAATCATCCAGCAACGAAACAAAAGTTTCTCCAATAAAAACTTTTCTTTATTTCATGTCCACAGGATAAAATATAAACACGCAGTCACAGGAAAAGGCAAAAAAAGGCTAACGTCAGACGACGCGTTTCGGATCTTATGTCCTTCCTCAAGGTCAAGGTCAGACCTTGAGGAAGGACATAAGATCCGAAACGCGTCATCTGACATTAGCCTTTTTTTGCCTTTTCCTGTGACTGCGTGTTTATATTTTATCCTGTGGACATGAAATAAAGAAAAGTTTTTATTGGAGAAACTTTTGTTTCGTTGCTGGATGATTTTTCGCATGATTTCTGGATTTCACTCCCAGCCAAAGGAGACTGGCATCCGGGCAAAGTTCAAGGATACGTATTTCAATCGGATGGTATACACTTGAAGACGACTGCAGGAGAGCTGAGTATAATTTTTCCTATCTCCCCCTTTCCTAGTTTGTGATACACCAGCATGCAGTTATGCAGTTGGAGATTAGGGACCCAAAACTTTGTTAGTTACTGCCAGCCATAACTGGAATCCGAGAGACCCGAAAGAAAGAGAGCCTGTCCACTACAAAAGTGGTTACCCACAGACACCAGCAGACCCCATAGTATGTAATGGGGTCTGTCAGGTTTCCACTGGTTTTATACTGAAACTGGCAAAGAAAAATCCTCCTTGTGGGACTTTCTCTCTGACAATTTTAGGAGGAATCTGCTGCAGAGTCTCCTACAGAGACTCCAACACAGATGTGAACCTAGACTTAGTTTGCTGCATATGCCCTGCAGAAATGGCATCTGTGGCCAAAGCAAACTGTAGAGAGTGGACCCATGAATAGTTTATTTTTATTCTTTTCTGGGCAGCACTAAGTTACACAGGTTTTGGATTGTGTTCCTCAACTGAATAATGAAATGCTGGTGGTTTAGGGATCCCAAACCATCTGTAAAATCTGTAAATGGATTCCAGTTTCTCATAAGCCCAGTTCAGTACAATACTGTACTATTCTATTATAGTCTGCAACACATAATACATAGTAGATTACTTTGTAACATAATATTTTGAAACATTATTATCTTGAAAAGCTGTTATTCTTGCAATACACATAATCTGGAGAAGTCCAAATAATAATAATAAATTTTATTTATATAGCGCCAACATATTCCGCAGCGCTGTACAATTTGTAGGGTTCAAATACAGACAGAAAGATACATTACAAAGAAAGTCACTTCATACAATGGGACTGAGGGCCCTGCTTGTAAGAGCTTACAATCTATGAGGTAGAGGGGGTGACACAAGAGGTAGCAGGAAAGGTAAGAAGGGACATATAGGTTTCTCCACAAGCTCTTTGCTATGTTTCATGTGGTGTTCTCCAGGAATTGAATAATAAAAACTAAATAAATCCTTTTAGGAAAATACAGGAGCTTGTATATAGTCTATGGGGTCCGCGAGTTACTGTGGATAACCGCTGTTTAAGTGGATTGGGTTTCTGTTTTTCAGGAAACCCAAACAGTAGTGTGAAGCTAGTGTCAGAACGTTGTTCTGTTCCACCATATGTGTGTGTATATATATATTATTTTAATAGTCATATCCCTAGAGGCAAAACAAGCACCTACATCTTACAAAGAGGTTGGTAGTAGGCATCAGGGCAGGTACTCTGACATTTGTTTTAGTTTTTTGGCCTATTCCCAAAGAACCCCCTTAATGAGATTTTCCATAAACTACTTATAAAAGATTCTCTTGGGGTTAAACTGTTCACAAACTGTTAAACAGTGGTCTGCTGACGTTTGTGTGAAAACCTGGCAATAAGTGTCCAGTGTCGCTGTAGCCACCACAGGAGACAATAAGCATTACACAAAGCCTACTCTTTAATCAGAACAGGGGACCTCCTATAGTAACTTTCCTAATAGGGTATTTTAAAA
This sequence comes from Leptodactylus fuscus, assembly GCF_031893055.1. Classification (NCBI taxonomy): domain Eukaryota; kingdom Metazoa; phylum Chordata; class Amphibia; order Anura; family Leptodactylidae; genus Leptodactylus; species Leptodactylus fuscus. The sequence continues at coordinate 174,425,856 of NC_134267.1, read as the reverse complement.
GTGGGATTTCTAACCTGGACAAAGCCATTATATTCACTTCTGGTCTTACAGGCTTTTCCACTGGTCTCAGTCCAACAACCAGCGACAAGCCATTGGAAAATTATCTGGAAATCCAACACTGGGACAGTTTTTGCCACATGTCAGATTGCAAGGGATTGTGGGTCTTCAGGTTTTGCAGTACTTTTACTATATTTTGATGGCGTCCCCTCCTACTGGCCACTGTGTGTTCTCTCTCTCTCTCTCTCTATATATATATATGTATGTATATACTGGGCATAAATATAGGGCATAATTTTAATCAAAGCAAAAGAGATACTTAAAGGGTTTAATATCATTTAATAATTTAATAATATCAAAATTAGAAAACGGCCACTTGAACAATATAGATGTGTATATTTTTAACTATTCACTGCACATTCTTTTCTACCTTTTTACATCATTTTGTTGTATGTATGTATCTTTCCAAATTCATTATGCATATGTATGTATGTTCATTATGTAATATGTATTATTATTTTCTGTGTAAATAATGTGGTAGATCTTTTTATTTGCTTATTTTGTTGGATTCCCTTTCGTCTTAAGATCAATTAAAATGTTTATGTGCTAGACATAGCCAGTTAATAGTATGCTGATAGGATACTAGAACTTAGAACACCTTAGAAAATGCCTTTAAAACTATATACTCACAACAGTGTGATATGCAAAGAGTCATTTCAGGAGAAAGATGTTTCTGCGAAATCATTTTACATATGCAAAAGAGTGGTAAAGATATAAAAGATGAATACAGAAACATGTTCATGAACATCATGAACATTTTGGATATTAAACAACGTATACATGTATACATTTGAGGTCTTGCTGCTGGGATCTACAGATGATATTACTGGAGAAAACACCCATCTAGTTCCCAGTGCTCCCAAAGTGCTAAAGTACAATGCAGCATTCTTTACAATGAATAGGACTGTTCATTTAATACACAGACAAGCCAGGAGCTTGAGAACAGTAGCCCTCTTTATTGTACCTGTAAATTATATATTGCACCTGTAAGCACATGTGAATATGGACCACCTATATCCATTTTTACACTAAATGAAACTTCGGAATGTTACATCTTAATATTTTATGCCAGATCTATATACATGTGTTAATTTGTAATGCCAAACCAACCATTTCCCCTATATGGCCACATTTCTGCTGTGCCATAACCATTTTGGATACCTGTGGATTAATCATATCTGGACAGTTGTGAGGCTATAAACAGTATTAGACAACAGTATGTGCATTGTGTATTTCCATGAAGTGACTATATCAATGTGTCATTCAGACTACAAAATACATGTTGTATTGTGCGAATAGTAAAGTTAGCAATAATCAGTTTGCCTTCATGTGTGTATGCTGCATGTTCTCCAATTCATATCTTAATATAACCAATTCACTACTGGGGGGGGGGTATAAAGTTGTATTGTAAGATTCTATTTGATGGTAATTTATTGTGTGCATTATGTGGAAATAAAAAGAAACTGAGTAAGTAACAGTATAGCACTGAGTTCACTGAGGAGTAATACAATAAAATTAATCATGAAAGTGATTTCCTTTTATAGAAGGAATGGCCTAAGGCAGAGGTTTCCAATAAACAACTACTGCGTTGGTGTAGGCATGGGTTTTTCACACCTCACCTCAGTGGCATCCATTATATACATAAGCCTGATGATGGACCCAGTGCGATAAAAGCCTACATGTACTCTGAAGTCCAAGACTAGAGAAAGCTTGTGCTTCTGGTCTATTGCTTAGTCGGACACTCTGTATCAAATCTTAGCAGGGTTTCGGACTCTGAAGACAAATAAGCATGTAATTCACTAAAGACTGTTTCCTATCAGTCCTATAGGCTTCAAATAGAGCAGAGGGCTTAGTTAACCACTGCTCCAAATGTGGGACCCTGCCCTTGTCATCGGTGGAAGTTCCAACAATGGGGCGCTAGAGACCAGAGATTTATTACTTATCTTGCAAACCTTTTGAACATGGTGAAGATTTGGTTACAAAGTATAATGGAAAGGTATATAACTTTCCATCAAACAGTGATTCAAGCTTATATAGGTAAAGATAACCTGTCAGGTGATCTCTAGTGCCTTATGTGGAACAGGATATGATAGAAATACATAAAGTAGAATACTGCGATTTAGAGAAGGATTTTTCAGTAAGGCTAAGGACCCACATTGCAGAAATGCAACTTCTTTTACTGCAGATTTTGTAGGAGTTTTTTTGAGCCAAACACAAGAATGACTTCAAAAAGAATGGGAAATATATAGGAAATACTAATATGTCTACCTTTTGGTCAATTCACTCCTGGCTTTGGCTCAAAAAAATACAACAAAATCTGCAATAAAAAAAGCTGCGTTTCCGCAATGTGGGGCCTCAGCCTAAAAAGCAGAGTAAATCTTGACTGGACTCCTAGGACAGAGTGTGAGAGTCCTGGTTACCCCGCCCACACTCAGTAATTGACAGATTTTCCAAGAACTCTTAGGGTAAGTTCACACGGGGTTTTTTTTGGTCAGGATTTTGAGGCCATATCGGCTTCAAAATCCTGACCAAAAAGACGTCTCCCATTGAAATCAATGGGAGCCGCTCAGGTCTTTTTTCCGGGAATTGGAACAAAAGAACGGATATGCTCATTCTTTAGGCCAATTCGCCTGACAATTCGGCCTGAACACATTTGGGCCTAACCTGGAGCAGAGTGCGCGACAGGATGTCGATTCAGTGCACCAGCATTCAGTCGCGGCTACCCTCCGCTTCAGGTTCCAAAAAACCCTGTGTGAATTTTCCCTCTCTCACTGTCTTGCACACGAGCCTTGTTAGGATTTACTTAGTTTTTTTATTCGGAAATGCTGCCAGAAACTCCAAAGTTACAATATGCATAGCCTCATACATATGAACTGCAGTATGTCCACATTTTCAAGAGAAATGATAATACAATGTTTGGTGCTTATACGTGACTTTCTCACTATGGGACTTCTGATTCTGAACGTGTGTGGCTGCCAAAATTTGAAGAAGTTATGTGTTGCTGTTTCACCAAGTTCCTTTATTAAGAATTAACTCTTTACTAAGAATTAAACGCTGCATATTCATATTTACTTTTAGTCTAAAAGTAATGCTTACTGATGACAGAAGAAGAGCACAGTCCACCTAGTATGCCCTTATAGTATTTCCTTCTTATCTTAGGATAGACATGTGCTTATCCCAGATATGTTCTGTTCACTACATCTGTTGGAAGTTCATTCCAAGTCTCTACTCTTACTTCACCATTATTCTACTAAAATAACATTTCCAGACATTTCTTCTGATTTTCCCTCAACTAATTTCATTGTGTGTTCTTGTTCTTGTTTTTAGTTTGTCATACAAAAACTTCTCTACGGGTCCACACGGTGGCTCAGTGGTTAGCACTGCAGCCTTCCAGCGCTGAAATCCTGGTGTTCTAATCCCACCAAGGGCAAAAAAACATCTGCAAGGAGTTCGTATGTTCTCCCCATGTTTGTGTGGATTTCCATCCCATATTCCAAAGACATACTGATAGGGAAAAATGTACATTGTGGGCTCATAAAAAAAAAAAAAAAAAAAAAATCTTCCCTAGTCAGTGACCTTATCTATGCATGTAAAGAAAAAGGTAAAATCCAGTGTCCACAGGAAGGATGCACATGCATTCACAGATAAATGTAAAATATAGCCTTCAGTTCCAGCCTGTTAAAAAGTTATAGCATAACTGGTGGATTGAACTATGTCATGTAGGAGCAGCTACTCGTTTCAGGACTTCTCGTCCCTTCCTCATGGCATGGCACTTTTTGTTATACTTATCTAGACATGCTGTATTTTAACATATGTAAAGGGTTTGACCAGGCTCCCCTTTTTGCTTAGCACATTCAGGTTATATAGAATATGTTTCCCCAGTCTTATGCTTCAAATCCTACATCACTTTGTACCTTGTCTTTGGACCCATCCCATTTTATCTATGTTGTTTTGTAGGAAGGCTCTTCAGAACTGGGCACAATATTCCAGATGTGGTCTCCCCAGACCTCTATACAGCAGGATCACAATCTCTCTCTCCTATTGGTTATTCTTCGCTACGGCCTGGCTCCATTGAAGCTGTCAGAAATCAGGACCACTAAGGCTAAGGCCCCACATTTTGTGGCAGGTTTTGTTGCGTTTTCTTGAACTATACCTAGTAGTGGCTAGAAAAGGAATTAAAAATAGGAAGGTCTTATACTTCTCCTTTCTGCTCATCCCACTCCTCAAATACCACAGCAGAATCTGCAACCAAAAAAGCAGCATTTCCGCAAGGTGGGTCCTTAGCGTAAATCCTACTGTTCTGAAGCCCCTGGGAGAATTCAGTGGACATGTACTGTACTTGATCCCTATTGCTGTAAGTAAAGGTGTTGCTGAAAAGAGGCCATTGGATAACTCATCACTGAACACTGGGATACATGGTATGAAATTGAAATATAGGGCAGGGTCATTCAGCATTTACAGTCCTATGAAAAAGTTTGGGCACCCCTATTAATCTTAATCATTTTTAGTTCTAAATATTTTGGTATTTGCAACAGCCATTTCAGTTTGATATATCTAATAACTGATGGACACAGTAATATTTCAGGATTGAAATGAGGTTTATTGTACTAACAGAAAATGCGCAATATGCATTAAACCAAAATTTGACCGGTGCAAAAGTATGGGCACCTCAACAGAAAAGTGACATTAATATTTAGTACATCCTCCTTTTGCAAAGATAACAGCCTCTAGTCGCTTCCTGTAGCTTTTAATCAGTCCCTGGATCCTGGATGAAGGTATTTTGGACAAACAATTCAAGTTCAGTTAAGTTAGATGGTCGCCGAGCATGGACAGCCCGCTTCAAATCATCCCACAGATGTTCAATGATATTCAGGTCTGGGGACTGGGATGGCCATTCCAGAACATTGTAATTGTTCCTCTGCATGAATGCCTGAGGATTTGGAGCGGTGTTTTGGATCATTGTCTTGCTGAAATATCCATCCCCGGCGTAACTTCAACTTCGTCACTGATTCTTGAACATTATTCTCAAGAATCTGCTGATACTGAGTGGAATCCATGCGACCCTCAACTTTAACAAGATTCCCGATGCCGGCATTGGCCACACAGCCCCAAAGCATGATGGAACCTCCACCAAATTTTACAGTGGGTAGCATGTGTTTTTCTTGGAATGCTGTTTCTTTTTGGACGCCATGCATAACGCCTTTTTTTATAACCAAACAACTCAATTTTTGTTTCCAAAATGAAGCTGCCTTGTCCAAATGTGCTTTTTCATACCTCAGGCAACTCTATTTGTGGCGTACGTGCAGAAACGGCTTCTTTCTCATCACTCTCCCATACAGCTTCTATTTGTGCAAAGTGCGCTGTATAGTTGACCGATGCACAGTGACACCATCTGCAGCAAGATGATGCTGCAGCTCTTTGGAGGTGGTCTGTGGATTGTCCTTGACTGTTCTCACCATTCTTCTTCTCTGCCTTTCTGATATTTTTCTTGGCCTGCCACTTCTGGGCTTAACAAGAACTGTCCCTGTGGTCTTCCATTTCCTTACTATGTTCCTCACAGTGGAAACTGACAGGTTAAATCTCTGAGACAGCTTTTTGTATCCTTCCGCTGAACAACTATGTTGAACAATCTTTGTTTTCAGATCATTTGAGAGTTGTTTTGAGTAGCCCATGATGCCACTCTTCAGAGGAGATTCAAATAGTAGAACAACTTGCAATTGGCCACCTTAAATACCTTTTCTCATGATTGGATACACCTGGCTATGAAGTTCAAAGCTCACTGAGGTTACAAAACCAATTTTGTGCTTCAGTAAGTCAGTAAAAAGTAGTTAGGAGTATTCAAATCAATAAAATGATAAGGGTGCCCATACTTTTGCACCGGTCAAATTTTGGTTTAATGCATATTTGCACATTTTCTGTTAGTACAATAAACCTCATTTCAATCCTGAAATATTACTGTGTCCATCAGTTATTAGATATATCAAACTGAAATGGCTGTTGCAAACACCAAAATATTTAGAACTAAAAATGATTAAGATTAATAGGGGTGCCCAAACTTTTTCATAGGACTGTACTTTCTCTTGCAGTTAGTGGTAAATTATAGCACCCATGGTGATGAGATAAAATAAGAGTCCAAGAGACAGATGGTAGTAGTAAGGCAGATAACTCGCAGCATGTTTACTTGTAGATAACTGTAGAGGTACAGTACTTGTCAAACAACATCCAGTTTAGTATGAGAATGCAAGGAAAGGTAAACTGTCCAACACCCATGTCCTGCATTGCCCTATGTTCCCAATTACGAGGATCTCCTCCCTGTCTTCAAAAATGGTGGCTATCTTCCTAATCTTCTGTCAGCTTCACACATTCCTGTGCAAGTACATTTCCATCAGTAGTAAATGACTCAGAATAGCTTGTAGACACAATTGTCAGTATAAATATATATTTTTCCTGGGAGTCTTGTTGTAGATAGTTTCATGATGATTTGCTGGCTGGTTTTCTACTACTAACTAATAGTTGTTGATCAACTGCACCAAGATAAGGTAAGATAAGATAATCCTTTAATAGACCCCCCCCCCCATGGGGAAATTCAGTGTGTTATAGCAGCATGGATAATACAATAATATAATACAAGAAAAGAACACATACAAGCTCATAATAGCAGATATAAAAAGATACTAGGAGTTGTAGCAACTAAAAGAAAAATAAGGCTTCAGGATAATTTAGTTCTCTGCACGGAGAGATCTTTGCTTAGCCTGGTGTTGATTATTGGTGTTGATTGCCAGCACTGTGACCAGGGGGCCCTAGAAGACGAGACCCACTTCCTGCTACACTGCACCAAATACTCAGCTGTGAGGGCCATCTACTACCAAAGACTCTCTGCCCACATCCCAGACTTCATATCTGCAGACGAGAAGAGGAAACTCTACATCCTACTGGGAGAAGAAGAGGCCACTGTGGAGATCGCTGCCCAATACGTGTCCAGCTGTCACCAAATAAGAGGAAGATGAGACTCCACGGACTGTTAATATTTATCCCAATACACCCGCCCCACCCCACCCTCACCTCCCCATATAGCGGTCACCAATGAAGAGGAAGATGAGACTCCACGGACTGTTATAATCCAAACCAACCGCCCTGCCCCACCCCACCTCCCTATATAGCGGTCACCAACTAAGAGGAAGACGAGACTCCATGGACTGTTATACACTAAACCACCCACCCCACCCCCCCATACCCACCACTCACCCACCCGAATCCAACTCCCCCCCACACACACACACTTTACTAGCTTTGGAAATGCCAAATATCTATTCGGACGTGCCAATAAAGCTTTTTGATTTGATTTGATTATACAGCCTGACCACAGTTGGGAGGAAGGATCTCCTTCTCACACTTGGGGTGAAGCAATCGGTCACTGACAGTAGTACTGCCCAGTGCTGTTATGGTCTCATACATGTGATTGGAAGTTGCTCTCCAACTCACCACGGACAGTATCGTTCTGTCACCCTGTATCATTTAAGTCAACCCTTTAAGCTATCAAGATGTTGGGCCATTTAATCCAGTATATCTATGTATCTAATATGCACTTCTGTAGAAATAATCCACTATCAGAATATTGCATTGGTAGTTGTATAGTACCCATCAAATGGGTTTATAACATGTTGCACTAGTTTTAAACAAGCTTTATTAACTATTTACAGGTATGATTTGCACTGTGTACTTTGAGACAGCTCTGCATGCCACATGTTGGAAGCTGGACACATCTGATGAGCATGCAAGCTACAGGTGCTCTCCAGAAGTCCCAATGTAGGATGCTTCTTGACTCCAGAGAGCCCGACAAAGATCACAAAGAGGGTGGAATATATCAGTTGAACAGTTTTTTCTACAGATTCCATCTTTTAAGAGTTCTGGTACATTCTGTAGAAGCTGGAGAAGATTCCAGAATAGGGATTTGGTCAAAGCTATAAATAGACACAACCCCAGTCAGGTCTAGTCAAACAGCCAGAGAGAGTTATATATACAGTATATATGTATATATGTATGTGGGTACTATACAACTACCAATGCAATATTCTGATAGTGGATCATTTCTACAGAAGTGCATCATTTTACATTAGGAAACATTGAACCACAGTTTCTATTGTTTTGCAAATTTTCATTCTCCTCTATTTACTCTAGCTAGTCTTCACCAGCCAAACAATGAGTCTGTCCAGCGGACACTCAGTAACATGTGGTCTGCTACTCATAACATTATTCATAGCAACATTATATAGCTGTAATGATATTAGGAAAGTGAATCTAATCTTATAACCAGAATTACTATCTTACTAGCAGCTTTAAAAGTAGGGTATGAGTCTGTTAAAACAGTGCCAGGCCTTAAAGAGGACCTTTCACCACCTCCTCATGCTCCACTGCTCCATGGAACAGTTGGAATTTTTTCTTCACCCCCCATCATTCCCATAAAATAAGTGCTGTTAGTTTTTCATATGCTGTTTAAGCTCTATAGGAGTGCGGTGTCAAACAGGAGCAGACAAGGGGTGTGATTCAGAGCTGTGACTGCCTATTATTGGGGCATTGAGTCACCCCCTTTCCTGCGTCTGTCTACCCCCTTTCCTGTTTCCTGCATCTGACAGCCTAACGCTCCGTTCCCACGGAGTAACGTGCTGCGTATTCAGACACGTATACACGTGTCAGAATGTGAGCGCTCAAAACAGAATCCCATTCACGTCAATGTGTGCTGGCTTACGGGCGCTACACATTGAAATCAATGGGAGGCTTTTTAACCCATTGATTTCAATGGGTAGTGCGCATGAGCCGGCACACATTGAAGTGAATGGGATCTGTTTTCAGCGCTCACATTCTGACATGTGTATATGTGTCTGAATGCGCGGCACGTTACTCCGTGGGAACGGAGCCTAAGTGTCATATCAGGCACCAAAACTAATAGTACTGATTGCTTGTGAACTGAGGGTATCTAGAGAAAACATTCCAGCCTAGCTGGAGCCAGTGGAGGGGCACATATTACAGATTATAACAACTGGAGTTGTTACTGGTGGAGGTGCTGAAAAGTACGCTTTAAAGGGGTAATCCATTCACACAAAGATACCCCGTCATGTGGATAGGGCATAAGTTGTTGATCTGACCACTGGAACCCCCATGATTACAAAAATGGGGCTGCTTTGCACCACTTATTTCAATGGAACCACTAGAGATAGTTGAAGTACAGTGCTTGGCAATTCCTGGTAGTCCCACTGACATGAATGGAACAGGGATACATATTTCTGCCCACCACTCCATTCAAACTGGTGTACAAAAAACCCCTCTCTCTTGATCAGTGAGTGTTCTAGCGTTCAGACCCCCATGAATCAGCACGTTGCCCACTATACAGTGTATAAGATGTAACTTGTGGCTAGAACAACCCTTTATGCTATATTTAACAAACTGTTGAACCCAGTGTATCTATCATTAGATATATTTCTGAAGACGAGGAATGATTTGGCACTAGATAAGCATCAGGAATAAAAAGAAAATCTTGTTTTTTTATTATCAGGAAACTCCAGAACTAGCTTTGGGAATGACTTTTTGAATATCATAGCATGGAATCCTGACAAACATGGAGCTCATGTTTACAGCTGTAATAAAGTTTGGAATGTAGTGTAGATGTGCTCTTCCTTACCTTTCCACGTGACTGGATATGTCCAGCTATCACAAGATGACCAGTCCATGCAGCGACCTAATTGTGACCAGCTACAGCCAATCAGTGGGTGCTGCAGTGGTCACATGTCATATTACTGGCATCATGGCCCCCAATGTTTTGCAGTATTGTCAGTTGTATAGTGCACAACCTCCTACGGCAGACACGGACTGGCCAGGAGCAAGGAAAAAGGTGAAAGAAGAGGAGAATACAATTTATTTTAGTTTTATGAGATTTGCAACCATTTTTACATTAGTTTTAGAGTCAGGTAATAAATATAAAGTACATTTTACATTGGGTTGAATATATCTGTGCCTATTTATAGTGTGCCATGTTTATAAGACCTTAACCTACCTTGTTCATACAGAGCAGAATTGTTGAAAAAATTCATTTGTTTGCAGTCTATGTATTAAACTTTGCAAGTCTTATTCATGCGGAAAACACAGCTTCTGAAACTTCTGCAAAAACTTTTTACTCACATCTATACAAGATAATAGTGTCTTAAAAAGTGGAGCACAAGTCAGGCCTGGCATTGCACTTTTGTCTGTGTTGAAGCTGTCTATAGTGTTAGATACTTATCATAGGGCGGGAAACCTTTTAGTAAAGATCATCCAGATTGTCATTTTTACATATCATATACAGTCCTATGAAAAAGTTTGGGCACCCCTATTAATCTTAATCATTTTTAGTTCTAAATATTTTGGTGTTTATAACAGCCATTTCAGTTTGATATATCTAATAACTGATGGACACAGTAATATTTCAGGATTGAAATGAGGTTTATTGTACTAACAGAAAATGTGCAATATGCGTTAAACCAAAATTTGACCGGTGCAAAAGTATGGGCACCTCAACAGAAAAGTGACATTAATATTTAGTAGATCCTCCTTTTGCAAAGATAACAGCCTCTAGTCGCTTCCTGTAGCTTTTAATCAGTTCCTGGATCCTGGATAAAGGTATTTTGGACAAACAATTCAAGTTCAGTTAAGTTAGATGGTCGCCGAGCATGGACAGCCCGCTTCAAATCATCCCACAGATGTTCAATGATATTCAGGTCTGGGGACTGGGATGGCCATTCCAGAACATTGTAATTGTTCCTCTGCATGAATGCCTGAGGATTTGGAGCGGTGTTTTGGATCATTGTCTTGCTGAAATATCCATCCCCGGCGTAACTTCAACTTCGTCACTGATTCTTGAACATTATTCTCAAGAATCTGCTGATACTGAGTGGAATCCATGCGACTCTCAACTTTAACAAGATTCCCGATGCCGGCATTGGCCACACAGCCCCAAAGCATGATGGAACCTCCACCAAATTTTACAGTGGGTAGCAAGTGTTTTTCTTGGAATGCTGTTTCTTTTTGGACGCCATGCATAACGCCTTTTTTTTATAACCAAACAACTCAATTTTTGTTTCCAAAATGAAGCTGCCTTGTCCAAATGTGCTTTTTCATACCTCAGACAACTCTATTTGTGGCGTACGTGCAGAAACGGCTTCTTTCTCATCACTCTCCCATACAGCTTCTATTTGTGCAAAGTGCGCTGTATAGTTGACCGATGCACAGTGACACCATCTGCAGCAAGATGATGCTGCAGCTCTTTGGAGGTGGTCTGTGGATTGTCCTTGACTGTTCTCACCATTCTTCTTCTCTGCCTTTCTGATATTTTTCTTGGCCTGCCACTTCTGGGCTTAACAAGAACTGTCCCTGTGGTCTTCCATTTCCTTACTATGTTCCTCACAGTGGAAACTGACAGGTTAAATCTCTGAGACAACTTTTTGTATCCTTCCCCTGAACAACTATGTTGAACAATCTTTGTTTTCAGATCATTTGAGAGTTGTTTTGAGTAGCCCATGATGCCGCTCTTCAGAGGAGATTCAAATAGGAGATCAACTTGCAATTGGCCACCTTAAATACCTTTTCTTATGATTGGATACATCTGGCTATGAAGTTCAAAGCTCACTGAGGTTACAAAACCAATTTTGTGCTTCAGTAAGTCAGTAAAAAGTAGTTAGGGGAATTCAAATCAATAAAATGATAAGGGTGCCCATACTTTTGCACCGGTCAAATTTTGGTTTAATGCATATTGCACATTTTCTGTTAGTACAATAAACCTCATTTCAATCCTGAAATATTACTGTGTCCATCAGTTATTAGATATATCAAACTGAAATGGCTGCTGCAAACACCAAAATTTTTAGAACTAAAGATGATTAAGATTAATAGGGGTGCCCAAACTTTTTCATAGGACTGTAGCTTGCCCTTTGGCAGTATTGATAAATCTGTCTCACTTTGCGTCATGGCCCAGATGTATTATTGTGATTATATATATATATATATATTTAATTTAGATTTATTGTGATTATGACTAGGCACTGGTGTAAATGTGGTGCATCTTTGGTGCAATGTGGCACATCTGATAAGGTCATAGTCGCATTTACGACTAATTGACCAATAATCTCGGGTAACTGTTTTTGTCCTAATTAATTAGGCTGAGTGCCAGGCGGTAAATTACACCACTCTACAGTCATGGCCAAAAGTTTTGAGAATGACACAAATCTTATATTTTCACATGATCTGCTGCCCTCTGGTTTTAATGTGTGTTTGTCAGATGTTTTTATCACATACATAAATATAATTGCAATCATATTATGAGTAACAAAAGCTTATATTGCCAGTTAGAATGAGTTAATGCAGCAAGTCAATATTTGCAGCGTTGACCCTTCTTCTTCAGGACCTCTGCAATTCTCCCTGGCATGTTCTCAATCAACTTCTGGACCAAATCCTGACTGATAGCAGTCCATTCTTGCACAATCAATGCTTGCATTTTGTCAGAATTTGTAGGTTTTTGTTTGTCCACCCATCTCTTGATGATTGACCACAAGTTCTCAATGGTATTAAGATCTGGGGAGTTTCCAGGCCATGGACCCAAAATCTCTCTGTTTTGTTCCCTGAGCCATTTAGTTATCACCTTTGCTTTATGGCAAGGTGCTCCATCATGCTGGAAAAGGCATTGTTGATCACCAAACTGCTCTTGGACGGTTGGGAGAAGTTGATCTTGGAGGACATTCTGGTACCATTCTTTATTCATGGCTGTGTTTTTAGGCAAGACTGTGAGAGAGCCGATTCTCTTGGCTGAGAAGCAACGCCACACATGAATGGTTTCAGGATGCTTTACAGTTGGCATGAGACAAGACTGGTGGTAGCGCTCACCTCGTCTTCTCTGAATAAGCTGTTTTCCAGATGTCCCAAACAATCGAAAAGGGGATTCATCTGAGAAAATGACTTTACCCCAGTCCTCAGCAGTCCACTCCCTGTACCTTTTGCAGAATATCAGTCTGTCCCTGATGTTTTTTCTGGAGAGAAGTGGCTTCTTCGCTGCCCTCCTTGAGACCAGGCCTTGCTCCCAGAGTCTCCACCTCACAGTGCATGCAGATGCACTCACACCTGCCTGCTGCCATTCCTGAGCAAGCTCTGCACTGCTGGTAGCCCGATCCCGCAGCTGAAACACTTTTAAGAGACGGTCCTGGCGCTTGCTGGTCTTTCTTGGGCGCCCTGGAGCCTTTTTGCCAACAATAGAACCTCTCTCCTTGAAGTTCTTGATGATGCCATACATTGTTGACTGAGGTGCAATATTTCTAGCTGCGATACTCTTCCCTGTTAGGCCATTTTTGTGTAGTGCAATGATGACTGCACGTGTTTCTTTACAGATAACCATGGTTAACAGAAGAGAAACAATGATGCCAAGCACCAGCCTCCTTTTATAGTGTCTAGTGGTGTCATTCTTACTTAATCATGACAGATTGATCTCCAGCCCTGTCCTCATCAACACCCACACCTGTGTTAATGGAACAATCACTGAAACGATGTTAGTTGGTCCTTTTAAGGCAGGGCTGTAATGATGTTGAAATGTGTTTTGTGGGAAAAAGTTCATTTTCTAGGCAAATATTGACTTTGCAAGTAATTGCTGTTAAGCTGATCACTCTTTATAACATTCTGGAGTATATGAAAATTGCCATTAGGAAAACTGAAGCAGTAGACTTTGTAAAAATTAATATTTGTATCATTCTCAAAACTTTTGGCCATGACTGTATGTGTTGGTATTCATTCTCTCAGCTCAAGAATATATGCCAGCGCACCTATATTCAAGAACACAGGGGTTAAATAGTAGCAGAGAAAGGAAGTGATATAACAACAACATAAAAGTTTTCATATTCATTCCTGATCGGTATGGTACATCTCAATCAAACAGAAAAAGTTTAAGCAGGTCCATATATAGGCAGCTGCTCCCCTTACTGCGTGGTAACCTTGGGGATCTGTCTACTGGCAGCAAGCCAAGCATTTGTTTTTCTTGCACCCATCTTGGATACAGGCGCCATCTTATCATATAACATTATACCGGTTTCAAGCATAAGCAATTTTATCTATCATTCAACTTTTAAGGATAACAATGTTTTTTCATACATTACATGATTAGAAACTTCACACATCTAGTTCTGGCTAAAAGTTTACAACTTGCTATACATGCAGGCACGGATTCTTAGGGAGTTTGGCTTAAAGAGGACCTTTCACCATATCTGGGCACATGCAGTGTTATATACTGCCAGAAAGCTGACAGTGCGCTGAATTCAGCGCACTGTCGGCTTTCCCGATCCGTGCCCGGTGTAAAGCGCTATCGGTCCCGGTACCGTAGCGCTTTACAGTCAGAAGGGCGTTTCTGACCATTAGCCAGGAACGTCCTTCTGCCTCGCGGCGCCAATCGCGCTGTGCTGTGGAGCCGGGAGGAACGCCCCCTCCCTCTCCTGATAATGCTCATCTACGGACAAGCTGTGTGAGCAGAGGGAGGGGGGAGTTCCTCCCGGCTCCACAGCACGATTGGCGCCGCGAGGCAGAAGGACGTTCCTGGCTAATGGTCAGAAACGCTCTTCTGACCATAGAAGAGCTACGGTACCGGGCCGTAAGCTCTTCACACCGGGCACAGATTGGGAAAGCCGACAGTGCGCTGAATTCAGCGAACTGTCAGCTTTCTGGCAGTATATAACACTGCCTGTGCCCAAAAGTGGTGAAAGGTCCTCTTTAATTATGCCACAATGCACCAGATAGGCAACTAAATTGGGTTCACAGAACTTTGGCTCTGAACAAACCAACAAATAGTGGTATAAACTTACATACAACAGATTTAACATCCAGCATCACCCTCTAAAATGCAAAGTTGACATTGTCTAACTATTAGTAACATTAGTAAATCTAGGCCCATGGCCCATAGCTTATTTATAATATCTGCAGTACAGTATGAACTTTATGAGTATGAATGTATTCTCATTTTATGAAACACAATAACCATTACATATTGTATATATGATTTTATATCTGTTAAGTATAGCTGGTACCTGATTTATAAAAGGATCTTGTTGCTAGGTTTGCAAATGTTTGTGTGAGCAAAAACACGCTCCTGCCACTGCAGCTTTGCAGACTCTCATTATCTCACAGCAGTGGTTTATAAGCACAGGCTGAGACCCATTAATTTGCACCAAAAGGGCACCTGTCATTTCAGTGCAAACAACCCCTGCTCCCTGCTGTGTTTACTCTCACTCTCATCTTTCAATCATTAAGACATTCACTTTATGACACTATCATGTTTACTACAAGGCATGTTTTTAACTGCTATGGTACTTGTATTCCCCATAGCAAGGACAGGGCAGTTACCTTTATCCCATTTAAAAGGACAGAACAGAAGTTATGCTGTTTTATTACTCACTATGATGTGATAATGATGAATTAGTTTGCCAGTCACAGCAGGCTATAAAGAGGCTAACCAAATAAATCCATTACTTCTAATTGCAATTTAAAGTGTATGTTTTTGCATGGTCACATGTCTTCCCCCAACCTTTACATGCCAAACAAGGGAGTACAGAAGTGATGTTGATCTGTTATCAAAACATGATAAAATACTAGAATAGAAGAAGAAGCACAGGTTAATTTCCATTGTATAAATATCAGAGCCCCAATAAAAAAAAAATCTGTAAAAGGGCCCCCTTTTTATAGTGTCATTTATAATAATGATCTTATTACAGTATGAGACATAAGCTTCTCTGAGTAACTTCAGACACCAATGTCTGTGTGTGTGACTTCTATCTCCCCTATAAAGATGTATACTTCCTTATCTCTCTTCAAGGGTTGGACACATCTAGATATATATGTCATGAGATTGTTAGCTTTTCAAGACAATATTGTTTCACAATATTCTTTCACAAATTGACATACT
The DNA here is from genome assembly GCF_031893055.1 of Leptodactylus fuscus. Taxonomy (NCBI): domain Eukaryota; kingdom Metazoa; phylum Chordata; class Amphibia; order Anura; family Leptodactylidae; genus Leptodactylus; species Leptodactylus fuscus. The sequence continues at coordinate 174,409,841 of NC_134267.1, read as the reverse complement.
ATATTTCCTTCACCCTTAAAAGGGTATTCCCACGTCGCATACTCACCAGCCTTCACTGCTGTAAAATCTTCTTTCTTCCTGTTTTCTTGCATCATTTGGTGGGCAGGGTTTCATGCAACCTGCCGTTTAGCCCCGCCCCCAAATTTGCATGTAGCTCCGCCCACCACATTGCGTGATCCTATGGGGTGGCTGAAGGGCCTGTGATGTCATCAAAGGTCCTCAACAACACTATATGCACAATACCGCCTGTCTCTGCCATAATTAACACAATTGAATTAGCTATCCTGATAACTGGGAGAACAGAAGATGAGTTCAGAAATGAAAGCAGCTCCTCTCCCCTATCTTATAGCAGGGAGCTAGGTCACGTGGTGTAGACACAGGAATAGCTAGAAACACAGGCTCGCTCCCGTGCACTTAGCCCCTCCCCCCTGAGAGCAGGCAGATACATCACTTGACTTTTGAGCAGATAAGTCAAGGGCTGTGTCAACAATGAATTGAATAAAGTAAGATAGTGGACAAACAAAGCAGTTTTGCTGAAGTCTTACATCCACATTAACAAGCAGTATAGATAGGATCCTTGTGATGGGACAACCCCTTTAACTTACCTTGAATTTGGTTAACACTTCTGTAGCTAAATGATAAATAATGATTATAGGGCCAGTTACTGCAATGCAAAAATGTTTTAGAGCATTAACCATCAACCATTGTACTGTACAGAATGTAAGATTACTTTAGAGATGATAATCTGTACTGCCATACAGGAAGGGGTTTAATTATGATCTATGAGTGTAACCCAACAGAATCGGGTTGTAGAATGGAATGAAAACCAGTAAAAGACACAGAATGAGTCCACGTAAAAGTCAGGATAGGACATTATCCTTTAAATCCCTAATTTCTGTGGTATGTCTACAGGGTACTTATGTAGCGACCACTTTGACTACAACTTAATATTACACTGGCCCAGATGCACCTTGTCCACTTCCAACTATCCAAGGAAAGGGCAGCTGGATAACTAATTCTTGAATATACTCATGTTGTGGCCAAGGAATACCCTCACTCAGCATGAAAACAGTGGTCCCATGATGCACACAGGAATTATCCAGTTCTAACAGGGGTTTGTGCTCAGCACTCACAGTATCTGGTTCTCAGGCACACAGCAAATTTTTCACACTAACAGGTTTTCGCTGTTTTTATACCGAAAAAAGTAAAAAGTCTGTGTATGATTTTTTTGGAATCTTCCGATGCAGATGAGAACCTAGTCTATTTGTGGCTCAGTTCCAAAATTACCAGACACAGATAGAACTCTGGACCAGTAGCAACAAACGTCCAGTTGGAAAACCCAGAGTGCAGGAAAGACTTCCTATTTCTATAAGAATTTTCCTGCCTGACTTGACTACAAGGCATTAGATTGTAGAGCATGAAACCAGATTGTTGAGAAGTGCTGAAACCAGGTTTAGCTTATTTGGAGAATAATTGCACCGACCAGTAGAAACAATGTCTCAACTGCAAAACACAATCAAGAGGTCTCACTGCTTCTGAGAAACATATGCTATTATTTTTTAGTCCATAAAGTTCTATTTAGACCTTTAGACCCTGTACTGTCAGCAGGGCGATGTCAGGCAGGAGCAGACAAGGGGTGTGATTCTGACCGCTGACACTGGCTGCCACTGATTGGAGCTCTGGATCACACCCCTGCCTGACACCTCTCTTCTGACATTACAGAGCTTAAACAGAACATCAGGCAACTGGCTTGTTACTTGGGAATGGTGGGGGCTACAGAAAAAAAAATCCAACTATGCTGGAATCAGTGGAACAGCCCCTACTAATAGATGTTAGGAACTTGAATTAAAGACTTCTTTAAAGTGATAGGATTACATCATACAGTCTAATAAGTTATCAGCATATTCAGTGCAATACACATCATAAAATACACAAAAACATAAACAAAGAACAAGCAAACATGCAAAATAGTTAAACAGGCCAGTTGTCCACCTGAGCAGGGCCACTTTAACCATAGGGCCAATGGTGTACTTGCACAGGGCCCTATGGTAGCGGAGGCCTTGTGGGGACAGCAGGACATTCCTGCATACGCTGTCCTGTCATTCCAGGTTTCCCCAGTTACAAACATTGATAAAGCAGAAAGCCCTCCCCTCCCTGCTTCACCATTCATTCTTTCTTCTCCGAGAGCTGCAGGAGCGATGTGATGATATCACTTACATCACATCTGCAGCTCCCTGAAGACTCCAAACCCAAGACAGCAGGGGAGCGAGGAGAGGTGAGTATTAGTGATTTTTTTTGTGTGTGTGGTAGGAGAGGGACATTAAAGTTGTGGAGACAAGTGCAGGGCTATGAAGATGACATTGGATTCATTTTAAAAATGAGAATCCCAGTTGATACGACCAGCTGACAATTGAAACGACCATAAATGCAGGTTATCAGGCAGGGTCGCTATACGTATGAGAAAAGATAATCCGGCCACAATAACTAAGCGTCTGACAAGTCCCAAAGTTACTGCATTTATGGTTGTATCCATTGACAACCAATCAAGACCAAAGATGGTCACCACTAGGATGTAAAATTTATAGTTATTATATTTTTGCAAAAATACCTAACTTATAATTGTCTACAAATGCAAATATGGTTATGTTCATGGGAAAATCCTCTTGCGTTTTGCTGTCGCAAGTTCTCAGCATGTGACTCCATGTGCATGTCTATATAATATTTTGGGTTGCGTTGTTCCTGTACCGTGGCAGCTTTGTTTATGTCTGTGCCAGCCTCATGTCATTGTACTGAGCGTTCTATGTGCTTTGTTTCCCTTTGGCTGTGTCTGTACTAGAGGATTTCCTATTGTTTTGCTGTACATAATGTACAAAGTTATGCTGTACATGTGTGTCATGAATTCAATTGTTCACCCCAAAAAACGCATAAGTGAAAGTTAAACAGTAGGCAAGAATTCATGTTATAATATGTAAGACTGGTAATTTACTGTATATTATGCTGGTTAGCGGTTTACAGCATGATTCACATTCTAAAGTAATGCCATTTATCTTTAAAAAGATTACCTTATAATTTCTTTACAACATTATTATCATCGTAAAGCAGCCCATATGTATTCAACGTGTGTCAGCCACACCCAACTATTTCAACTGCTCTCCAAACTTTCACCTAGATGTCAGAGGAGATGAAGATGGGACACTTGGAACGTTTGAACACCTTTATGTTGGTCTATGCAGTGGTGAAACTAGCCTCTCTGCTGCCTGAGGTGGACGATCAAAATAAGCAACCTACCCCCCCCCCCCCCCCAACTTGAAAACAGGGGTGGGGGGGTTAGTTGTTCACCTTTTGATCGTCCGCTTCAGGCAGCTGGAGGAAGGGGGGTGCTAGTGGTAACATTACAGTGAATACAGTGCAGTAATGTTTTGTGCAGTAATACTTACAGGAGACGTCTTCCCACATTTCCCATCTCTTCCCTTTGGACCACCATGACCACTTCTTCCATGACTTGACTCTGTAAAGTTTGCAATACAGACATCTTTGACTCCTCGCTTCTTCATGCACCCAATCCATAGATAGATAGATAGATAGATAGATAGATAGATAGATAGATAGATAGATAGATATATGGATATATGAGTAGTGGGTTCGTGGCCTGGGCCTGCTCACAGAAGGGGAAGCAGGGGATGGCAATGAGCAGGCCCTGGGAGGTAGGTATATAGGCCGCTATCTGCTGGGGATACTCCAGAAGGTAGCAGCCTATTATAAAACAAAAAAAAGTATGTTACTTACCGACCTCACCGCTGCTCCCTTTTCACACGGCAATGAGACGTCTGCATCTCAGTCCAGGCAGCATGATGACGCCACCTCCGCTGAGATGCAGAGGTCTAAACCAGCGCAGGAGAGGGCCGTCACTCGGGTTGTTTTCAGAGCGGCCCTCTCCTGTTCTAGTTTAGAAATGAAATAAGGAAAAAAAGCCCCTCCGGAATGCCGCCTGAGGCCGTCACCTCACCTCGCCTCATTAGAGTTGCGGCCTTAGTGTTAACCCTCTCAAAAACTCTCCTATGACTTAAAACAGTCTGTTCATTTTTCCCATTGATCGAAGTTCTCCTTCAATATTGTTAGCTGGGAAATGTACCATCAAGCATCTCTTCATATAGAAATATGCATTTGGAAAAGCAAAAGAAAAGAAATGTGCGACAATATGTTTTTGATACTGTATATTCTATAAATTTACATATATTACCCATATTCACAATCCCTATAATGAAACATGTAAGTGAACAACATACTGAACCAATAAGCAGGTGTCAGTGTAGTTGATGTGTCTATATTCTACGAGGAAAAAACAACAGTCTAGGAGAAAAACTGCCTGTGTGCATAGTAACCAATCACTTTCTGCATTCTGCAGTTTTTGAGCCAAAGCCAGGAGTGGATTGAGCAGAAGGTAGAAGTATAAGCACTTCATATATATTGCCCATTCCTTCTGTAGCCATATTTGACTTTGGCCCAAAAAAACGCAACAAAACCGTCAAGAAAAAAAGTGTTTCAGCAATGTGGGGCCTAAGCCTTAGAATGGTTAATAATAAATGTTTCCCTATTTCCAGGCATAATGTCCCTTATGTGACACACAACGCATCCTAAGCTCTATATGCAAATAATAATATCTATAGAGAAGTGACAGTGATGCCCTCAAATATACCCTCACTACCGCCATATCAGAACTGCAATGTTCCCAAGACAGCTAGAAAGGCCCCATGCCAATCACAATGCCCTCAATGCGCTGCTTGTCAGCAATAATGAACTATGGGCCACAATACCTTTCATACCAGCAACAATGCTGTCAATAACTTCTATTATATACCAAACAAAATACCTCAATACCAGCAACCTATTTCCCCTTGCTAGCCACAATTTCCAGCTCCACCATAACATCCACAATCAGGGTCGGACTGGGGTGTCTAGGGCCCACCAGTGGAATTGTTTGTAGGGCCCACCGCCAGGACCCTGCAGATCAGCGGTACCGAGACACGACGGCTAAATGTAATAACATGTCAGGAGCCATGCTGCTCACGCACTATACCATGGGCACCACTGCACTACCTAAACCTACTGCTACATACTGTATGGCAAGTGAACAGTGTGGCTCCCAGAAATGTTACCATTACCTGTAGCCACGCTGTCCTGGAAGAGCTGAACTGCAGAGGTCCTGGCTTTTGTATCATCACAGATGTAATATTGATGGTCTATCCTAAGGAAAGTCCATCAATATTAGAAACATGGATAAATCCTTTAAAGTGGTTGTCCAGGAATTGGAGCAACTCATGTGCCAGGCGGGAGGAGTCCTACATGTCATGTGATTGCTGAGACCAATTAGGTACAGGATTTTCAGAAATGAGGCTGCCATGAGACTGAACAGATACAGGTGGGGGACAAAGAGGTGCTGGGGACAGGACAGTATATTTTTTTTTTTTACACCTCTCTGGTTGCTGCTACAGTGATAACTCCTGTTTACAGACAACCTCTTTTAAGGGGTTGTCTGGGCCAAATCTTGTATGGCCTCTTCACTGGTCCCCATCATACAATGGCCTCTTCACTGGTCCCCATCATACAGTGGCCTCATAATGTATGGGGAATAGTGATAGTGCCATTATACTGTGTGGGAGCAGTGATGGGGTAACATCCTGTGCGGAAGGGGGATGTTAAACTGTATGGGACATATTAAAGGGGTTGTCCAGGGTTAAACTTTTTTATGGCCTATGCTCAGTATAGGCCATAAATACCTGAAACCCCACATTGCCGAAACGCAACGTCTTTGGCTACTACAGAAAAAAAAATGTGTTTTACAGAATTAACAAAGTGAATGAAATTTACCTCATCCACACATTGCAGGAAAAAATAAGATGTGGAACTCTAAACTCTAAAATGTGTGCGCTTCAAAAAACATAGCTGGTTACTTTCAGCTATGCAATCGGGAGAAGTGAGAGGATTACAAGTGGCCATTAGCTAATGCTGAAGCTTTACCTGGTGTCCTCCTATATGTATATACTTTCCCTATATATTGGGGGGGCACCATGTACAGCTTCTGCATCAGCTAATGGGGGACCCTGTGTGTTGAGGCAAATGCATTGCTCAGGATCCTGTTCGGGCCCCTGAACAATGCATCCGCCGTGGGTAAATGAGGAATTAACAGTCGGGGGTCGGGGCCCACCGGGGGATTCATCAGTTCCCTGGTAGGCCAGTCCGACCCTGGTTGTGCATAAGAAGTATGGTTATGTGCATTACAGTTTAGCAATTCCATGTGCCTCATATTAATAGCAGTTAACCCCATCATGTCCCTAACATTAACCCCTGTGCTTTACATAAGGATTACTGATGTAAGATACTGTATATGGAGGTAATAATTAAGCATGTTCATCATTGAGGAATTTCATTAGTACCCTCATAGGTCTCACATATCAGTAAGCCTTATGTGAGGTATACAGGGGTTAATATGAGGGACATGATGGGGTTAACTGTTATTAATGTGAGGCACATGGAGTTACTGAAACTAAATTAATAACCCCAAATGCCTGACATTAATAGGAATAGTAACTCCAACATGTACCTGTGTGTTTTTCTTTTTTACTTTCACTCTCCTCTCCTCAGGGAGACTATGCAGGATGCAGAGCAGGAGCTCAGCTGTAGCAGCAGTGTACACTTAGTCTGAGGTGAGCAAGGCTTCAGACCACACCCGCAGACCTTGTTGAACTGGAGGTGAGGCCGGGGCTACAACATCATACAGCAGCTCATATAGAATCCACCACGGAGCTCCTGCTTGCACGGCCGCTGTGCACCTACAAGTGACTACACAACCCAGCAGTCCCTGCACAGTGAGTGACCCGACTGTAAGTGAGAACAAACGATCCATCATTCCATAAACAGCTGTGGGTACCCTGGGCAATTGCTCAGTTTGCCTCCCCGCCCCCAACGCCGGCCATGCAAACAAGAAAAACAAAGGCAATCCCAGCCACCTAGGAAGAAGAGACTGAATCCTACTAATATTATAAAGGTGAAAGTTTGTGTGTTTGGATGTTTGTGGGTTTGTGTGTTTGGATGTTTATTCCTCAATCACAGCCAAACGGATGAATGGATTTTGTTGAAATTTGACACACACCGACATATTGCTCAGGAAGGAAGGATAGGCTACTCTAAATGTGGGTCACTCACCCCAAATTGCCACCGCGACCCTCAAAAGTTCACTCCGGTTCTGTTGTAGGCTCTGGCATTACGCCAGTGCAGGTCTTTCCACTCACCTCCTATTGGTGCATCGCACGGTGTGGGCTGGCTATGGAGCCAGCGCTGCGGCACCATACATTGCCAGCGAAGTGTGGGTGGGGCGATTGACCGAGGAGACGGTAGTCAACATGATGGCAGCCGGCATGTTCCGCCCGCCATCCCAGGCCGCCTATACACTGCCGGCATGTCGGCCTGCTGACTACACAGGACCGCTAATGCCGGCAGATGTTGCGGCCTACACAGCATGCACAAGGTGAGTCCAGCGGGGTGGGGGGTATCCGGTGTCCGCAACGAGCGTCCCCATTAACCCTAATGGCGCCTCAGTCACAGCTGGCCGAGGCGCCATGTCCTCCACCGGCGAGTGGGCGCTGCGATGTTCCTTCTCTGCTATTTTCCTTCTCCGCGCCGGCACCTGGACCAAGCGCCGGGGCCAGCGTCACGTTGTCTTTCGCTGCTACTGCAGCCTATGCTACGTAGCCTGCAATAGAAGCGCTGGTATAGCATAGCATAAAACCGGCGCTTCTACTGCAGGCTACGTAGCATAGGCTGCAGTAGGAGCGAAAGACCGACAGGCCGGGGACCCTGCGCAAGGCTCCCGGCTGCCATAGCAATGTGACGCCGGCCCCAGAGCTTGGTCCAGGTGCCAGCGCGGAGAAGGAACATAACAGCTCCCATTCTCCGGCGGAGTAAATGGCGCCTTGGTCAGCTGTGACTGAGGCGCTGGAAGAGTTAATGCGGATGATCATTGCGGCCACCGACCGGTATTATGCAAAGCATAGCATAAAACCCACGGTTCTATTGCAGCCTATACAGTGCAGAAAACCGGTGCGTCTATTGCAGCCTATGCTATGTAGCCTGCAATCGAGGCGCCAGCTTGCAATTCTAGCAGAGCCAGTACACCTGAGGGCACAAACGACCCTGTGCTTTAACCTCCTCTATTAGTTAAAATAAGTCCACAATAACTTGCCTGCAACTTCCACCTGACTCCTCAACCGCCACAGAAGAGGCCATTTGACACCTTAAATGGACACGACCGCCACCAAACTGATTAGGAATGCACTAGCCTGTAGAAACCTTATATACTACAAGTCCCCATACTGCCTGCCCGACAATAACAAGCTATGAATGTTGCTGAAGATGCAACTAAAGTGATATGGCTGTAGTCAGAAACTAGTAAAGAGAAATAGACTATAATACTGAAATTTCCATAAACCAGTTGTTGGAATAATGCATATTTGTTTATATGTAAGGCAACAACTACTACTGTATTATATGAGACATTCTGTCTGTGTTCATATTGTTAAGTTGTTAACAAAGTTCTGCTGAAAAGAAAAAAAAAGGCACTCACAGATAGGATGTTCCTCCCCTTCTTCCTGTGTCTCTCTCTCCCTCCACGGTTGCGTCTAGAATGGAGTTGCTCCTGGTAGGTCCTCCCTCCAGCAACTCCAATCTAGTCACCTCACTAGTGAACGGGCTAGAATGGAGTTGCTGTAGGTAGGACCTACCAGGAGCAACTCCAATCTAGACAATTCACTAGTGAGGTGACTAGATTGGAGTTGCTGGAGGCAGGGACCTGCTAGAATCAACTCCAATGTAGACTGTTCAGTACTGAAGTGACTAGAATGGAGTTGCTTAGAGTAGCTACCGCCAGAAACTCCAATCTAGTCCCCTCACTACAGAATTGGCTAGAGTGGAGTGTCTATAGGAAGGAGCCATAACTGGCTAAGACAGACATTGTGTATGTATATGGTATCAATAAGAATATAGGAAATACACATTCCTGTACATATATACATATGGCACTGAGATATATATATATATATATATATATATATATATATATATATATATATATATTAAATTACATATATATAGATATACCTATATATATTACATATATAGTTTATAAATATATATTTGCCATATGGTCTGAACAGGGTGTTAACGCCGCAGCCTTACGTGTTTTATTATAACTTGCGTCACTTTCTTGTTGTAAGTGATGATGGAAATATATGGCAATTAATAACTGATATAGAGATAAATTCTGACGTATCGCTGTGCGCCTGATATATCAGTATATAGTGACTGCAGGTAGGCTCATGATGGTCTGGGTATATTCTGTAGTTGCTATAGGTAGGTCCATGGTCTGGGTGTATTCTGTAGTTACTATAGGTAGGTTCATGGTCTGGGTATATTCTGTAGTTGCTATAGGTAGGTCCTCCCTACAGCAACTCCATTCTAGCTGTCTCACTACAGAACTGACTAGAATGGAGTTGCTGCAGGTAGGTTCATGGTCTGGGTATATTCTGTAGTTGCTATAGGTAGGTCCTCCCTACAGCAACTCCATTCTAGCTGTCTCACTACAGAACTGACTAGAATGGAGTTGCTGCAGGTAGGTTCATGGTCTCAGGGTATTCTGTAGTTGCTATAGGTAGGTCCTCCTTCCAGCAACTCCATTCTAGCTGTCTCACTACAGAACTGACTAGAATGGAGTTGCTGCAGGTAGGTTCATGGTCTCAGTATATTCTGTAGTTGCTATAGGTAGGTCCTCCTTCCAGCAACTCCATTCTAGCTGTCTCACTACAGAACTGACTAGAATGGAGTTACTGCAGGTAGGTTCATGGTCTGGGTATATTCTGTAGTTGCTATAGGTAGGTCCTCCTTACAGTAACTCCATTCTAGCTGTCTCACTACAGAACTGGCTAGAATGGAGTTGCTGCAGGTAGGTTCATGGTCTCGGTATATTCTGTAGTTGCTATAGGTAGGTCCTCCTTGCAGCAACTCCATTCTAGCTGTCTCACTACAGAACTGACTAGAATGGAGTTACTGCAGGTAGGTTCATGGTCTCAGTATATTCTGTAGTTGCTATAGGTAGGTCCTCCTTCCAGCAACTCCATTCTAGCTGTCTCACTACAGAATTGGCTAGAATGGAGTTGCTGCCGGTAGGTTCATGGTCTCAGTATATTCTGTAGTTGCTATAGGTAGGTCCTCCCTACAGCAACTCCATTCTAGCTGTCTCACTACAGAACTGACTAGAATGGAGTTGCTGCAGGTAGGTTCATGGTCTCAGTATATTCTGTAGTTACTATAGGTAGGTCCTCCTTACAGTAACTCCATTCTAGCGGTCTCACTACAGAACTGACTAGAATGGAGTTGCTGCCGGTAGGTTCATGGTCTGGGTATATTCTCTATAGGTTAGTCAGTATAGGGCCTATATCTTATGATAAGCTCCACCTACAGTAATAATATTAATAAAACAAACATACATTTTAAAAAATATATATTTTATTGAAATAAAACCATCTGCACAATCCTCATCCATTTTAAAAAAAACAAAACAATAAACAAACAAAAAGCCACCTCCACTAGTTACCAACGTAGTCCATCAACCCCCCCTTCCACCCACTTACCTGTCCTGGTCTAGTATTACCTGCTCTCATGGAAAAAACCAGCCACTGTCGTCTCATGTGATGGGGTTACTAGAGGAAAGATAGGATCACATGTGCGCCAGGCTGTACGTTGTTTAAAGATGACCTTTCACCTCCTGGGGCACATGCGGTGTAATACACCGCTAGAAAGCCGACAGTGCGCTGAATTTAGCGCTCTATCGGCTTTCCCGTTCTGTGTCACCGGTGAAGAGCTATCAGTGCCGGTACCATAGCTCTTCACTGTCAGAAGGGAGTTTGACAGTCAGAAACGCCCTTCCTCCCATCAGCGCCTATAGCGCTGGACTGCGAAAGCGGGCAGGAACGCCTCCCCCACTACTAGTCTATGGACGAGTATTATCCCCAGGAACCTTCTCCACCATCACATAGATGACAACCCATCAGGGATCTGACCCCATGCAGACAGGTGGCAGCCTGCCCAGGGACGCCCACAGCCTCCCCTCACATCAGTGCCTAGAGTGCTGTACTGTGAGAGCGGGGAGGAACGCCCCCCCCAGTACTAGTCTATGGACGAGTACTATTAGGAGGGGAGGGAGCGTTCCTTCCCGCTCTCACAGTACAGCGCTATAGACGCTGCTGTGAGGAAGGGCGTTCCTGACAGAGTATCAGAAACGCCCTTCTGACTATGAAGAGCTACGGTACCGGCACTGATAGCTCTGCACCGGGGGCACAGATCGGGAAAGCCGATAGAGCGCTGAATTCAGCCCACTGTTGGCTTTCTAGTAGTGTATAAAACCGCATGTGCCCCAAGTGATGAAAGGTCCTCTTTATACACCGTGGAGAGTGAGCAGTGCAGAATGTTTATGTATACAGCTCACACCCTGGATATAAAGGCTGGGACAGTAGGATGTGGGGGCCATTCTATGTATAATGCAGGAGGAGGGAGAATATATAACACAGGGGCACTACTGTATGTGATAACTTCAGCGTCCCTGCGCTATGTAACCAGAGATACGTGATTTACTCTGCTTACACCCAAGCAGCCCCTTCCCCAACCACCTACTTCACACATGCAGAAACACCCCAGGGACTCCACACACACTAGAAAAGCGGCACTCCCCAGGAACCCCCTCCACCAACACACAGATGACAACCCACCAGGGACCTGACCCCATGCACACAGGTGGCAGCCTGCCCAGGGACACCCACAGCCTCCCCTCACACAGAGGCAGCACCCCCCACTTACATGAAGATAGCACCCCACACCAGACAGCAACCTCTAAGGGATCCCCCTTCCCAAGGCACAGACGGCAGCCCCTAGGGACTGGAACCCGTATCATACAGGCAGCCCCCCAGGGACCAGATCACAACAGCTCACAGACAGCAGTCTCCCAAGTACCGGAGATCCTAGCACACAGATGCAGGCCCCCAGCATACAGGTGGCAGCCCCCCAAGGACCGGACCACCACCCTCCCCTAGCATACAGGCAGCAGCCGCCCATGGACCGGACCCTCCCCCCAACACACAAGTGGTAGCCTCCCAGTGTCTGGATCACCCAGCACACAGGCAGCAGCCCCCCAGGGTCCAGATCACAACAGCACACAGGAGGCAGCCCCCAGGTCCTGGATCCCCCTAGCTTACAGACGGCAGCCCCTGCGCCCCTCTCAGGATACAGATGGTAGCCCCCCAGGGACTGAAGCCCCCATCCCCCTCAGCATACAGCAGAAGCACCCTAACATATAGGTGGCAACACCTCAGGTGCCGGCCCCTCCAACACACAGGTAGCATCCCCACATGCACACAGGTGGTAGCATCTCAGAGCCCATCAACAACCCCCGCCCACATACAGGCAGCATTGCAGGAATCCCCCATTTACATGAAGGCATCACCCAAGTGACCTAAACACTACAAAGCAGTACCTCGGAACCTCCGCCACATGCCCACAGGTGGAAGTACCCAAGGGGCCACCACCAGCACCCCCTCACACACACAGGTAGCATCCCAAGGACCTCCAAACAAGGACACAGGTGGCAGCACCCTGGGACCACCTCCAGAACTCCCTCTCACACACAAGCAGTGCCCCAGGAACCCAACACACAAATTCAATACCCCTGGGATTCCATACAAACACATGCAGCAGGTCCCCTGCCCACCATTACATGCAAGCAGCACCCCAGGGATGTTTACTCCCCCTTTAGATGCCAGCAGCACCCTAAAGGCCCTGCCCCTCCTTCAGATGCAAGCCGTACCCCAAAGACCCCCTGCCCCCCTTAGATGCCAGCAGTACCTCAAAGACCCACTGCCAGGGGCGTAACTATCGTGACCAGCTAGAGATAGCCGGGGTCCAGTACCACTATGACAGCGGTCGAGAAAAGCCTGGTTCCCCGACCACTATATATATTGTAAATGAAAAGGGGCACCGGCATGTTGCCAGGACCATTTTCTTTTTTTCCAATGTAGATTGTGAGCCCCCACCGACCCCACATAGAGCGCACAAGGTACATTTTTTTGCCTATCAGTAAGGCTTTGGAATATGGGATGGAAATCCATGCACACACAGGGAGAACATACAAACTGCTTGCAGATGTTTTTTTTGCCCCTGGCAGGATTTGAACACCAGGACTCCAGCGCTGCAAGGCTACAGTGCTAACCACTGAGCCACCGTGTGCAGGGGAGGTGACTTAAAATAATAAAAAAAATAAATACTCACCTCTCATGGGCTCTACGTCCTCTCCGGCGTCTTCCATCATGTGCATGAGAATAGGCCCCAGCAGTCAGATGGAGCGCAGCGGTGTAATGACGTCAGTGTACCCTCACATGACTGCTGAGGACCAATCACAGGCCTCAACAGAGATGTCGGGAAGATGCTGAAGGCAGCCAGAGACAGGATGCCAGGAAAGGCGAGGATTAGTGATTGTTATTTTTATTCACCTTCCCTGGGCCTCCGATTATTATACTCTGGGGTCTGAGGAGATCACAGTGTAGAATAATATCACCGGAGTGGAGGGGGGCTGTTGGGAGCAAATAATACTGGGGGGGAGAGACACTGCTGGAGATATAATACTGTGGGTGGTGGGAACTTCTGGGCATATAATACTGTGGGGTGGGGGGACACTGCTGGGCATGTAATACTGGGGGACGGGCACTGCTGGGCATGTAATACTGTTTGGGGGTGGGGGACACTGCTGGACAGTGGCGTAACTAGGAATGGCGGGGCCCCATGGCGAACTTTTGACATGCCCCCCCCCCCTTTCCTGACCGACATCGAAGACCTCAACCGACGACCCCCCGCCGCATTCCTGCACGCGCTATTATGCCCCATAGTGGCCCCTGCACACAGTATTATGTCCCATAGTGACCCCTGCACACAGTATTATCCCCCATAGTGACCCCTGCACACAGTATTATCCCCCATAGTGGCCCCTGCACACAGTATTATCCCACATAGTGACCCCTGCACACAGTATTATCCCCCATAGTGGCACTGCACACAGTATTATCCCACATAGTGACCCCTGCACACAGTATTATCCCACATAGTGACCCCTGCACACAGTATTATCCCACATAGTGACCCCTGCACACAGTATTATCCCACATAGTGACCCCTGCACACAGTATTATCCCACATAGTGGCCCCTGCACACAGTATTATACCCCATAGTGGCCCCTGCACACAGTATTATCCCCCATAGTGGCCCCTGCACACAGTATTATGTCCCATAGTGGCCCCTGCACACAGTATTATGTCCCATAGTGGCCCCTGCACACAGTATTATGTCCCATAGTGGCCCCTGCACACAGTATTATGTCCCTTAGTGGCCCTTGCACACAGTATTATGTCCCTTAGTGGCCCCTGCACACAGTATTATGCCCCATAGTGGCCCCTGCACACAGTATTATGTCCCATAGTGGCACCTGTACACAGTATTATGCCCCATAATGACCACCCATGAACAATTATTATACTCTGGTGTCTTTTCAGACCCCAGAGTATAATAAACGGAGACCAAGGGTGATACAAACATAAAAAACACTGTAACTTACCTATCACCCGCTCCGCTGCAGTCTTCGGTGGCGTCGGCCACCTTTAATGACGTACGGACGTCACATGACCCGGGCCTAGTTGTGTGATGTTTATTATGTTCTCTTACCTTTCCGGGGCCTCTGATCATTATACTTGGGGTTCTGAAAATAGTATAATAATAGTGCTTGGGGGCCCCGCGGTGTCACTTACCGATCCCAGCCCCTGCCGGTAACAGCCTATTAAAAGAAGAAAAAAAGGCAGGGGTAGCGGCTGTCGCCAGGCCCCTAATGTCCCAGGCCCTGTGGCAGCCGCTACCCCGGTAGTGACGCCACTGCTGATGGGCATATAATCCTGTTTGGGGGGGAGGACACTGCTGGGCATGTAATACTATAATACTGTGGCGGGGGGCACTGCTGAGCATAGATGCCAGCAGTACCCCCAAAGATCTCCTGCGCCCCCTTAAATGCCAGGAGCACCCAAAGGACCCTGTCTCCCTCCATGCCAACAGACTCCCATACCACCCTAAACATCAATCCAATCCCCCAGACCCTCCGGGATACAGTCCCATGTAAAACATCACTCTCTCTCCTCAGCCTCATCCAACACGCAGTCCCATGTAACTACATCACTCTCTCTCCTCAGCCTCATCCAACACGCAGTCCCATGTAACTACATCACTCTCTCCCCTCAGCCTCATCCAACATGCAGCCCCATGTAACTACATCACTCTCTCCCCTCAGCCTCATCCAACATGCAGTCCCATGTAACTGCATTACTCTCTCCCCTCAGCCTCACCCAACATGCAGTCCCATGTAACTACATCACTCCTTCCCTCAGCTTCACCCAACATGCAGTCCCATGTAACTACATCACCCCCCCTCAGCCTCATCCAACATGCAGTCCCATGTAACTACATCACTCTCTCCCCTCAGCCTCATCCAACATGCAGTCCCATGTAACTGCATTACTCTCTCCCCTCAGCCTCATCCGACATGCAGTCCCATGTAACTACATCACTCCCCCCTCAGCCTCATCCAACATGCAGTCCCATGTAACTACATCACTCCTTCCCTCAGCTTCACCCAACATGCAGTCCCATGTAACTACATCACTCCTTCCCCCAGCTTCACCCAACATGCAGTCCCATGTAACTACATCACTCTCTCCCCTCAGCCTCATGCAGTCCCATGTAACTACATCACTCTCTCCCCCTCAGCCTCATCCAACATGCAGTCCCATGTAACTACATCACTCCTTACCTCAGCCTCATCCAACATGCAGTCCCATGTAACTACATCACTATCTCCCCTCAGCCTCATGCAGTCCCATGTAACTGCATTACTCTCTCTCCTCAGCCTCATCCAACATGCAGTCCCATGTAACTACATCACTCCTTACCTCAGCCTCACCAAACATGCAGTCCCATGTAACTACATCACTCTCCCCCCTCAGCCTCATCCAACATGCAGTCCCATGTAACTACATCACTCCTTCCCTCAGCTTCACCCAACATGCAGTCCCATGTAACTACATCACTCCTTCCCCCAGCTTCACCCAACATGCAGTCCCATGTAACTACATCACTCTCTCCCCTCAGCCTCATGCAGTCCCATGTAACTACATCACTCTCTCCCCCTCAGCGTCATCCAACATGCAGTCCCATGTAACTACATCACTCCTTACCTCAGCCTCATCCAACATGCAGTCCCATGTAACTACATCACTCTCTCCCCTCAGCCTCATGCAGTCCCATGTAACTGCATTACTCTCTCCTCAGCCTCATCCAACATGCAGTCCCATGTAACTACATCACTCCTTACCTCAGCCTCATCCAACATGCAGTCCTATGTAACTACATCACTCTCTCCCCTCAGCCTCATGCAGTCCCATGTAACTGCATTACTCTCTCTCCTCAGCCTCACCCAACATGCAGTCCCATGTAACTACATCACTCTCTCCCCTCAGCCTCATGCAGTCCCATGTAACTGCATTACTCTCTCTCCTCAGCCTCACCCAACATGCAGTCCCATGTAACTACATCACTCCTTACCTCAGCCTCACCAAACATGCAGTCCCATGTAACTACATCACTCCCCCCCCTCATCCTCATCCAACATGCAGTCCCATGTAACTACATCACTCCTTACCTCAGCCTCATCCAACATGCAGTCCCATGTAACTACATCACTATCTCCCCTCAGCCTCATGCAGTCCCATGTAACTGCATTACTCTCTCTCCTCAGCCTCATCCAACATGCAGTCCCATGTAACTACATCACTCTCTCCCCTCATCCAACATGCCGTCTCATGTAGAACAAACCTGTCTCTCCCCTTCCAGCCTCCATTACCACGCTACAATCCTCTCTGCTTTCTCTTCTCCATCTCCATGAGCTCGGCTCCGGCTTCCTCTATACAGCACCGAGCAGTGAGGGCCGAAACCCCGCCCTCATTTGAGAGGCCACGCCCCTTCCTGTGACATCATACCTACCAGGAGCAACTCCACTCTAGTCACGACCCTCCCTCCACATGTCATGGCTGCAGGAGCTGCAGTCTCTCTCCACAGAACTGGATTCTACTATAAGTTGTAAGCTGTTTGTTGTGCTAAATAAATGCACATTGTTTGCTACTCAAGTGAGACTGGGAGCTTATTAATATCGCTGCTGACACCAGTACACATGAGGGATACTGCCATACCACAAACATGTAATTGCCAAACATTTCCGCACATAAGTATATATTTCCCACTTATGAGTTGTGAGGTCCCACTTATGGTGGAAACTGTATACACATGATACAGATGTATAAACCATGTACAAGATAACACCTCTTCAAGGAATACCTCTCCCACTAAAAACTAGAACTGTTGATTTACATACATTGGCAACCCAATACCCACTTATACTGCAAGGAAAGACATAGAGAGTATAAAGAAGGGAAGAGATAAGAACTTGTAGTGCTGCGGCTTCTCCAGATACTACAGCAACCCCAGGGCACATATTGTAGTGAAATAACCCTCCATTGTTGTTTGATGGGTCACAACCAAACATCAACAGCAAAACAAGCCATTAAATGATGCCTAGCATGATGAGAAGAAGCCCATGATCTGCTTGAGATACCGTAGTCTCTGAAGGCAGTGAGAGACCCTGTAATCTCACCTCTCAATCATTTTCAGAGCACTTGATGACCTTTACCCTTAGCCGCATGCACCGACCCAAGGGCACCAAGACTGAAAGTAGAAGCTGAAATTCTCGTCTTTGCTGAACATGGACCAACACCATCCTGATGCTGCCCGCTCCACAAGGAAGGGGGGGAGGGGGGTATAGGCCTATATAACTCCTGCACACAGAGCATGGGGTTAACATGGTAAGCAGTGCTGGGCTCCAATCACTAGCTGGCTGCGATAGACACTCTACTGCAGCTATGGCGGTATCAAACTGTCGGCAACTTTAAGGGTCAGTTTACACGTGAACTGCCCGCGCGGGTTTTGACACCGAGAGAGACGCGGTGAGCCGCGTCTCTCTCTTGTCAAAATCCGCCTGCCGCGACCATCGCGGTCGCGGCTTTCCCCTCCGCTGTCGGCTCAAATGAATGAGCCGACATAGGAGGGAGCTGCCGGGGGCGGAAGCCGCGCGGCTGAGCCCACGCGGCTTCCGCCTGAAGAAAGGGCATGTCCATTCTTTTCTCCGCTAGCGGAAAAAAAAAGCCCGGTGGTCTACATAGACCACCATTGTAAAGGGGCAGATTTTGAAGCGAAATCCGCTGTCAAAATCCGCCCCTTTGCCTACGTGTGAACTAGCCCTAAGAGAAACATGAATTGGTCAATATAAACGGTCATATATCTTCACTAAGAAAAATACAAATCATGAGAAAGGGTCCTTGAAGCTATTAGATTTTTATCAAAACATGCACCTTTTTTAAAAAAAAAAAAATATTTTTCTCTCCCTCCAGCTGCAACCAGCCCCAGCTCAGAGGGCTCAATTTAGTGCACAGGCATGTGAAAATTGACAGCCATGACCCTAGGGACTTACCCCAACAGGGTCTTCTTAAATTTAATTAGTTTGCCATAACCAGGGGGTCCATAACTCTGATGGTTACCCCTCCACACCAGGGGGCCATACCTCCGATGGTCACCCCTCCACACCAGGGGGCCATACCTCCAATGGTCACCCCTCCACACCAGGGGGCCATACCTTTGATGGTCACCCCTCCACACCAGGGGGCCATACCTCCAATGGTCACCCCTCCACACCAGGGGGCCATACCTCCTATGGTCACCCCTCCACACCAGAGGGCCATACCTCTGATGGTCACCCCTCCACAACAAGGGGCCATACTTCCGATGGTTATCCCTCCACACCAGGGGGCCATACCTCCGATGGTCACCCCTCCACACCAGGGGGCCATACCTCCAATGGTCACCCCTCCACACCAGGGGGCCATACCTTTGATGGTCACCCCTCCACACCAGGGGGCCATACCTCCAATGGTCACCCCTCCACACCAGGGGGCCATACCTCCGATGGTCACCCCTCCACAACAAGGGGCCATACTTCCGATGGTCACCCCTCCACACCAGGGGGCCATACCTCCGATGGTCACCCCTCCACACCAGGGGGCCATACCTCCGATGGTCACCCCTCCACACCAGGGGGCCATACCTCCGATGGTCACCCCTCCACACCAGGGGGCCATACCTCCGATGGTTATCCCTCCACACCAGGGGGCCATACCTCCGATGGTTACCCCTCCACACCAGGGAGCCAAGGTGGTTGCCCATTACTGGCCAAATTATAAGTAACTTCAAGGACCCATTAATAAACATATTTAATGTCAATAGTATGAATTATAATGCAAAACAATAGCTATAGTTTAGGATTATATTTAAGATAAAGTATTAAGAAAACAAATTAGATAAATTAAATAACTATATTACATTCTGTTAAACACGTTTAAACAAGAAGTGGCAAAAAAACCCAAACTTTTTAGTGTATCGCAAACAACCTGTTACACAGTGGCTCGGAAGCACTTGTATGCGTCCCAATCCTAAGCAATCATGTCATTTAGGGTTACATGATAAGGCCAGTGACAGTAACAAAGTAAAACACTGGCCTAGAAATTGGAGACCCAGACACACAGGGTCCTCTCTTCTACTCGTAGTAGATCACTCAGCTAGTTAGCCATGTATGTACTGTATTGTACTTATGTTGGGACTATGCATGAAAATCCCTTTTTTTGCACTTGAGAAAGATCCCAGTGTGGACTGATATGTGGTGTACTGCTTTTTCCAATAAAAGGACATTTTCCATCCATACAAGTTGCTGACAGACCGGATTGTTTTTTCTATTGCAAACACTTATGCCTGGAGAGGGGTTTCTGCCATGCAATTTGTGGGATAATCCCCAGATTTGCTGGTGCTGCTGCAACTATTTTTCTTTGAAGTATATATATATATATATATATATATATATATATATATATATATATATATATTTATAGCAGCATGAAATTAAAGGTGCTCTAAAAGAAATAATAACTTACACGGCTTACCCTAAATACTGTATAAGCAATAATACTAAATCATACCAGCTCCAGAATAATCCAGAGTCATGTAGGTAATAAGGAAACACTCAGCAGCTGTCAGTGGGCACAAAATTATACTGTTATAGGACACCACTGAGAAATATCCCATCACATAGTATATGCCATAGTAATGGGACCGGCTGCATTATATGATGTAACATAACATAGTGGTGATCCATATACTTATCTGGATACAGACTGTAAATGCTCTTAAGACACCGGCTACATGAAGACTAAGAAATAGAATAATCCGGTGCAGTATTTGTCTGATATCTATTATCAAAATGTGTTGGGCCCTAATACGGAGCTTATAAATAGATCAGTAGACACCATATAAAGGAATAATGACACAAGCTCTTAACTTTTCCGGATACAAACCCCTTCCTCTTGAGGGGGAGGTCCTTGGAGCTACAAAAATCTGGCTGCCAATCTGTTCCAACACTCCAAATTACCCCCAGCCGCAAGCACTGGCTCAGGGGCACCATAACACCCAGAATGGCAGTTTTCCATATATAATAACCCACTCCCCAAACACCCCCAGCAGAAGCCCAAAGACCAGCCAGACCAAGATAAATAATCCTAAGGGAAACCAACCACCATGTTTCCCCACCGTTTACAATTTCAACCAAGTCCAAGAACCCCCCACCAATTAAAAATAACCTGTATACAGTATAGCCAGTATATACAGTATGACCTGTATACAGCCCTGAGAAATTACATAGAAATGATCAACTTTAACTTATCCCCAGCATGGTCAGTATTAGCAGAGCTGGAGGTATATACAGGGAGTATCAGTGCGGCCTCCATCACCCTCACCACACTGTACCAGGCTGTCCCTCTCTCACCACAGGACCTCCATTACATGTGTCCTATCAGCTCCACCATAGAGAGACCCTCAATCCCCAGAACTCATGAACAGTCTGTATTATATAGTAGTATTTATGAGATATCAGCCATGTCTGCAGTGTCTATGGCAAATACATGAGGGGACTATGTAACTGTATATAACCTGAGGTAATACTACAGTATATATCATATATCAGCCATGCCTGCAGTGTCTATGGTAAATACATGAGGGGACTCTGTGACTATATATAACCTGAGGTAATACTGCAGTATATATGATATATCATTCATGTCTGCAGTGTCTATGGTAAATACATGAGGGGACTCTGTGACTGTATATAACCTGAGGTAATACTGTAGTATATATCAGCCGTGTCTCGAGTGTGTGGTAAATACATGAGGGGGCTCTGTGACTATATAACCTGAGGTAATACTGCAGTATACTGTATATCATATATCAGCCATGTCTCCAGTGTGTGGTAAATACATGAGGGGGCTCAGCCATGTCTGCAGTGTCTATGGTAAATACATGAGGGGACTCTGTGACTGTATATAACCTGAGGTAATACTGTAGTATATATCATATATCAGCCGTGTCTCCAGTGTGTGGTAAATACATGAGGGGGCTCTGTGACTATATAACCTGAGGTAATACTGCAGTATATATCATATATCAGCCGTGTCTCCAGTGTGTGGTAAATACATGAGGGGGCTCAGCCATGTCTGCAGTGTCTATGGTAAATACATGAGGGGACTCTGTGACTGTATATAACCTGAGGTAATACTGTAGTATATATCATATATCAGCCATGTCTCCGGGGTGTGGTAAATACATGAGGGGACTCTGCGACTGTATACATCTTGTGGTAATTCTGCAGTATATACAGTATAGTTGGTGATACTGCACTAGTAGTGCTGTGTAATATGGATGTGGTCACACCAGTGCTGTGTGAGGTGATAAACCCCAGTATTATACTCCCTGATACAGCAGACATGCTTCATCCAGGTCTTGTGATGAGAAAGAGGATGAAGATGGAGGAGACAGGAAGTGACGTCTATTCCTAACTCCTCCCTCCCTACAGTAACACACTAAGCACTATATACTAAAGCTGAATATACACAGATACAGTGGAACCTCGACATACGAGTTTAATCCGTTCCAGACCCGAGCTCGTAAGTCGAGCTACTCGTATCTCGAACGGAGTTTTCCCATAGAAAATAATGTAAATAAATCTAATTGGTTCTAGCCCTCTAAAAAGTCCAAAAATTAGCCAAAATGCTGAAGAAAAACACATTTTTAATTAAATGTACAAGGTACAGTACAGTACTCAGTAATCTTACATTGGCAAAAGACAAGTGTGGCTAACGGAGTGAGGGGGAGGAAGGAGGAAGGACGAGGGGAGGAAGGACGAGCGAGGGGGAGGAAGGACGAGGGGAGGAAGGACGAGCGAGGGGGAGGAAGGACAAATTGACTGCACAGGACAAAGGGAGCGTTCACACTAGCGTCGGTGTCCGACAGCTAGTGTCCGATGCTAATGTCCGCACAAGATTTTGCACGGACATTAGCAGTGGACACCGACCCTAGTGTGAACGCTCCCTTTGTCCTATGCAGTCAACTCGTCCTTCCTCCCCCTCGCTCCCTTAGGCTACGTAAACAACACTTTCTTAAACTGTCAACAAAACAACAGTTGCATACAAATGACAATAAAATTGTAGAAATATTGAACGTACACTTTCCTAACTTTAAAACTTTAAAAGAAAATGGCCGACATCACCGGATGCAAGGGGATTCTGGGTCAGGTGACGCGCAAGCTGGGCTCGTATCCCGAATTTGAGCTCGTGTGTCGAACAGAAATTTCACTCGCATTGAGGCTCGTAACTTGGATTACTCGTATGCGGAGCAACTCGTATGTCGAGGTTCCACTGTATACTCTTATAGCTGAACCAGTCTGTATAAATCTACACAACTACTACACGAAGAAGAAACTGCAGGAGTTATTGGTTCCCCCATCCCAAAGTCATGTCCCCCTTTGCTGATGGCTCCGGGGGTGTCTTATTTACCAGGTGCCCCATGGCATAGCAGAACTGAGGCATACCCAACTTTACAAATTGAAAAAGAGGCTAGCTTTCTCACCTTTTATACAGGTAACCCAGAATAAAGCTAGCAAGACAGACAATCTTTAAGTAATGTGTTAATACACTGCCCTATATTTCATGAAGGAATGTTGTAAAATTATTCTGGTAGCCTAACCAATGAGAAAGGGCCAATAAACCACTATGTTCAGAGAAATGCTAGAAAAGTGTCTAGCCATTAAAGGGTTAAATTTACATCACTGGTCAGCAGCCAATAGGATCACTGGAAAAGAATTTGAAAAAAAACAACTGGCAGTTTTCCTCAGTTTGTTACAGAGCAACGCCGAGGTAAGATCTTCCCATCATCTGATAGGACTGAGCCTGATTTATCTCCCATGGGGCCTCACTCACATTATCAGGAATCAGTGTTGCTTTAAATCAGCACGCTGTACATAAAAGGTTGCCTGTCCCTGACTTAGACATTGAACTTACATAACAGTCACCAGTATGCCTCTATTCTCCCCCTAGTGGTGGCTGCAGGCAGCTAGAATTTATAGTTTTATTCTGTGGTATTTCAGGGGATTGTGACCTCTGTGGGGGAGAAACTGACTGCTATAAAGCTATAATAAGAAATGAGAGGGGTAACACCACTGGGATAGTATAGCAGTACTCCATTATACAGGGGGGCGACACCAGGACGTACACCCCCTATCTGTACATCGGGAAAGCTGCAGTGTTTGAGAATTTATCACATCTGTGAGTTTGTTTTTGGGTTTACAGATTTTGCTACGGATTACAGTTATGGATCGCAGATCAATGGAGGTGAGTGTCTTCATTATACCCTGATCCCTTGTCCTATTGTCCTCTGCTCAGTCCCTGATAAGTGACACTTACTGTATTCTCTTCTCCTTAGCACGTCTACCGCCGCCAGGAATGCATTTATGGACTCACACCCTTCTTAAGTGAGTATTTTTAACCGCATAATCTCATTGATGAAACTGAATGATTTGTTTATTTATATGTTTTTATGCCCATCCCATAATCCAGCATATTTGATAATCCAGCACCTAGCAGGCTGCATTGTTGGTGGATAAATTAATTTTACTGTATTTTTTTGGATATTATCATTACTGTTATGGCTGATCCCATTATTTATTTTTTCTCTCTTCAGATTATCCCTGCACCGTGGAAGAAAGAAACGCACAACTCCTCATCTACTCCGTCAAGTTCCTGCCGTTACCTATCTTCAATATGGAGGTTAGTGATTTCAAAACATGCTGAGCGGGACCAGTGCTGGGCTGGTGTAGGAACCTTTTTTGCAGGTAGATTTGGAGGCGGACTCCGCATCAAAATCTGCCTGCAAAAAACTCTGTGTGAACATACTCTTACAGTGGGGAAAACTCCTTCTGTCTATCCAGCACTAGTTTGCTGTAAGGCTCCTGCAGTCTCTCTTCTCTCACCCCAACTATATCTGGTCTAGTCCTTCTGTCTGCCTGGAGCCCTCCCTGTGCCCCCTGGTTCACCACCTTACACAACACGAAAGCATCAATACTATGTAAATATAGATACTAGTAATACTAAGAAGTGTATTTATCCTCTATGCTTAGGATAGAGGATAAATACTGGATAGGTGGTGGTCTGACCGCTGAGACCCTCACTGATCCTGAGGACGGGGGTCTTTTCCCTCTGCTGCGAATTTAGCCTGACTACAGCCAGCCTGAATATAGGAGTGTCACATGGTGGATATACAAATCCTCGCTCCTATTCTCTTCAATGGGAGTGCCACAGATAGCTGAGTACTGTAGTTCGGCTATCTTTGGCACTGCTATCCAAGTGAATAGGAGTGCAGGTTTGTATATCCAGAAAGTGGTACTCCTATAGTCATGCTGACTGCAGTCAGGCTGAATTCATAATGGAGATAATAATTACCATTACCCCTACCCGTCCTCAGAATCAGTGCGGCTCTCTGCAGTCAGACCCCCAACAATTAGGTATTTATCCTCTATCCTAAGGGTAGAGGATAAATATTTCTCATGGCATAAACTCCTTTAGGCTAAGGCCCCATGTAGTGGGCCGCAGTGAAAAAGTGTTGTAGGAAAAACCGTGGCGGCAAGGTATCGCGGTTTTACATACAGCACTTTTCACAGAAAGCTAGTAGTTTTCCTCTGCGGGCTTTTCTGCATCAATTATACGTATAGGGAAACCATTTCCATAGGTATAATTGACATGCTGAGATTTCCAAAAACACAATGGTTTTGGAAATCACAGCATTTCTGCTTTGGATAATTTTCTGCAATGTGTGGATGGAATTCAGTAGAATCCACTTTGCAAGGACTGTAAAATATTGTGGTTTTTGCCACAACTTTTCCGCTGCAGCAAACTACAGCATTTACGCCACATGGGGCCCTAAATTGAGGCCCCATGCTGTGGAAACACAGCTTTTCTTTTGAGCCAAAGTCAGGAGTATATTTAACAGAAGGGTATTGTCTAAGAACTCCTTTTATATTTTCCACTCCTTTTCAGGCCACTCTTTGGCTCAAAAAAAAAAAAAAAAAAAAAAGAAATTTTCAGAAAAATCTGCAACAAAAAATGCTGCATTTTCATAATATGGGCCTCAGCCTTATGTAAAAAGATGCCTCCTTGCTGCAAATAGTAGTAGGGGATTTAAAAAAGAACCTCTTATTCAGAAAAAAAGTATGTTAGTGTTATCTTGATGCCAGCTATTCATTTGAATTGCTGGGTGGTCCCTGTTTATTTGTAAGTCAGGAGCTGCCCAGCAATTCTTATGAACAGCCTGCTCCTGCTCCCCCCTCCTCCCAACTAACACTTCAATGGGATTGGGTTACTCCTGGTCACAATGATAGTAAGGCACTTCAGTAGGTTAATTTTAATCTGTCTGACAGTAACAGCAGTCACCCAGCTAATGCAGGGATTCCTTTGTAGCTTTAGGAGTCACTAGTTAATACTGATGCATCTGCATGTCCCCTGCCAGAATGAACTACTGCAAGAAATCTTATGGTATGTTCATACAGAGAAATTTGGACCATATTCTGCTTCAAAATCACCTCCAAATTCCACCTGAAATCTGCCTCCCATTCATTTTAATGGGAGAAAGAAGCAGAAATTTTCTGGCAGCTGATTTTTTCCAGCTAGCAGAAAAAGGAAGCATCCGGCTTATACCTCAGGTAGATTCTAAATGAGAGTCAGATTTTGGAGCTGTTTTTTGAAGCAGAATTTCAGAAACAGCCCCGAAAGAACTGCTTCAAATTCCAGCAGCAGATATTTTCTGGCTGACAAATTCAGCGGCAAATTTGTCAGTGTGAACATACCCTTAATGCTACATAGGAATCCCTGCACTAGCTGTGTCACTGTCAATATGACTGGGAGTAACCCAATTGCATTGAAGTGGGGGGTGGCAGGTGGAATTGACACACAGTTTTTTTTTCTCAGTGTCTCTCCATCCTTGAAAGACTGTAGATGTGTGAAACGCCCCATTGACCATAATGGGTCTGTGTTTGGTCTTTTTTTTTTTTTTTTCCAAATGAACATTTGCGTAGTACAACGTTACTAAATAACTTTACAGTGAAGCTGTCAGTAAGTTATAGTCTCCCCTCCGCAGCACTGATCTCCCCTCCAAGATTTCTGTCATGAGTTATAGTACTTTTATTATGTGACTATAGGAGCATGTAATGCTAGTCGGATGTAAACCCAAATTTATTTGGGGAAGGGTATGGGGGTCACATTTCTATAGTTTGCCTCAGGCAGCAGAGAGGCTAGATCAGTGATGGAGAACCTTTATGAGACCGAGTGCCCAAACTGCAACCCACAAAATTATCGCAAAGTGCCAACATGGTAATTTAACCTTAAAGGGGCTCTATCAGCAAAATCATGCTGACAGAGCCCGACATATGCCTGAAGGCTATTCGGGCACCGTAAAAAAAAGTTATATTAAACTACCCCCCCCCCCCCCCCCCCGTTTTAAAATAAAACCCTAATGCAGAATGTGATAAACTTACCGAACGTGCACGGTGAGCGGGCATTCAGGGTGCGCCATCTTCTTCATCCACGCCTCCACTTCCTCCGATGTCCTCGGGTCCCATCCCACTCGCGAACTGACATTTGCTATGAAAAATGGCCTGGGCGCATGCGCAGTAGCATGCTGCTTCTACTACGGCTACTGCTCATGTGCCCAGGCCATTTTTTTTAAGCAATGTCAGTTTGCGAGCGCCGGAGGAGGACGGGACCAGAGGACATCGGAGGAAGAGGAGGCGTGGATGAAGACGGCGGACCCTGAATGCCCGCCCACCGTGCACGATGCGTAAGTACAGTAGATCACATTCTGTTTTAGGGTTTTATTTTAAAATGGGGGGGGGGGGGGGGTAGTTTAATATAACTTTTACGGTGCCTGAATAGCCTTTTTAAAGGCTTTTCACGCATATGTGGGGCTCTATGAGCATGATTTTGCTGATACAGCCCCTTTAATACTGTGCGAATCCACAATTGCAGACAGTTATGGACCCACAAATCGCATGAATGGGCCTTTGCAGAGCTTTCAATAATACCAACAACTTTGTACTGTATTATGTAGTCCACAATAGCCTCCCACAGTATTATATGCTCCACAGTAGCCCCCCAGTATTATATGCTCCACAGTAGCCCCCCAGTATTATATGCTCCACAGTAGCCCCCCCATAGTATTATATGCTGTAAAGTAGCCCTGCGCACAGTATTATATACTCCACAGTAGCCCGCCCACAGTATTATATGCTCCAAAGTAGCCCCCCATGATATTATATGCTCTACAGTAGCCCCCCCACAGTATTATATGCTCCAAAGTAGCCCCCCATGATATTATATGCTCTACAGTAGCCCCCCCCCCACAGTATTATATGCTCTACAGTAGCCCCCCCCCCACACAGTATTATACATACCTCCCAACCGTCCCGATTTCCACGAGACACTCACTGCTTTAAAGAGGACCTTTCATGGTCTGGGGCACAGGCAGTTGTATATACTGCTGGAAAGCCGGCAGTGCGCTGTCGGCTTTCCCGATCTGTGCCCCGGGTAAAGAGCTAGTGGTGCCAGTACCGTAGTTCTTTACAGTCAGAAGGGCGTTCCTGACAGTCAGTCAGGAACGTCCTTCTCCACAGCAGCGCCTATAGCGCTGTACAGTGTGAGCGGGGAGGAACGCCCCCACCCTCTGCTCACAATGCTCATCCATAGATGAGTATTATCAGAAGGGGATAAAGAGTGTAAAGACTGTAAAGAGCTATGGTACCGGCACCGCTAGCTCTTTACCTGGGGCACAGATTGGGAAAGCCGACAGTGCGCTGAATTCAGCGCACTGCCGGCTTTCCAGCAGTATATAGAACTGCCTGTGCCCCAGGATTATATTGTGTGGGAGCACATGAAAAATGAATGAGAATGGGTGGAGTCAACATAAAAGTGGGCTGAGCTTAATTTGCCGCGGCGTGCTACGCGCGCTGCACATTTTGTCCCTCTTTCTGCTCTTCAAAAGTTGGGAGGTATATATTATATGCTCTTCAGTAGGGCTCCCCCACCACACACACACAGTATTATATGCTCCTCAATACACCCCCCTCCTCCCACACACACACAGTATTATACTTACCCATGAAGAGCCGCCAGGCATCCTCCTTCTTCTGACAGAAAGTGCTGATGACTTATGTCATCGCACTTGCATCAGGTCAGAGAACACTCTCTGCAATCAGTGTAGACCGCAGTCGTGCAAACCGCAGCTTACACTGACAGCTTTCATTTGTATGTGAATTTGCACATACAGCTGAAAGCAGAGATTGCTCACTAACAGGGAATCTAAACCAGATTCCCCGATAGTGAGCGATCTGGGCGACAGCGCACGTGCCAGCAGAGAGGGCTCTGCATGCCCTCATTGCCATGTGTACCACAGGTTCGCCATCATAGGGCTAGGTTCGCCCCTACTAACCTACTATGTTATCATTAGATTCACACATGTCCTTACTATAGATATAAAAGTTGTATAAGAAAGTCTCAATAGACAATTGACTTATTCTTTAGCGCCTCATGCCGACCAACCGTGAAGCCCAGAAGAAATATCTGCCTTTTCCGCTGGATGATGAAGAACCTGGACCGTGCCAAGAGAAGGAGGAAGAACCTGGGCCATCCCAAGAGAAGGAGGAAGAACCTGGGCCATCCCAAGAGAAGGAGGAAGAACCTGGGCCGTCCCAAGAGAAGAAGGAAGAGACAGAGAAGATACAAGAAAAGGCTCAAAAGTGTCAAGTGAAGAGGAAGCGAGTAGAGAAAGAAGAAAAGAAGACCCCTGAGGGCACCAGTGAAGAGGAAGAAGAGATGGCGAGGAAGAAGAAAAGGGAAGATGGAGAAACCAGCCAGACTCATCTATATGCCCTCCTCTGGTACATCCACATGATGCTTGGAGGAAAGAAAAACATCCTGTCCAATATTCTCCTCCATCCATGGTGCAGGTAAAGTATGGGAGTCCCAAGCTGTAATAACATCAGCAGCAGATATAATAGTATTAATAGTAATTATATTAATAGCCATAGAATATTAATAATAGTAAAAGTAGTATAATAATAATCTTAGAAAAAAATAGTATAAATAATATTAATATTATGGTTACTTAGTTATTAATTAGAATAGGAATCAGCAGGCTTGATCCAAGGTCCTAGGACCGATCGCCTTTTCCCGGGGTCAAGAAGGAATTTTCCCCCTGTGACATGAATTGGCCGAATGTGTCCAGGGGTTTTCGCCTTCTTTTGGATCAACAGCTTTAGAGATAGGACTTACTGGTATTATTGCTAGATTACTCTAATTATACATTAATATTGAAAAACATTTTTAAATTTTTTTTTAAAAAAATAGACTAGTAATAGTAGTAATCAACTAATAAAAAAAATGACAAAAAAATAGTAGTAGTAGATTCAATTCATAGATATCGTAATATATAAAACAGAAATAGTAATATTGATAACAATAATAGTAAGATTCCAATATAGACTTGTAATATTATTTTAATATTAGTTATATTAATAGGAAAAAAATAAGCATTTAGGTTAATGAACTATAATGATTATTAGATTATAATTATCTACAGCAGGTTTGATCCGGGGTCCTCGGACTGATCGCCTTTTCCCGGGGTCAAGAAGGAATTTTCCCCCTGTGACATGAATTGGCCGAATGTGTCCAGGGGTTTTCGCCTTCTTCTGGATCAACAGCTTTAGGGATAGGGATGTAGTTTATAGTAACATAATAATAGAAACAGGAATAAAAATAGTAAAAAAAATATAATAGGCAACTAATAATATTGATAGTGATAATTATAAAATGACAATATAGAATAGTAATAGTGATTTCAATAATAATTCTAATATTAGAAGTTTTAAGTTAATTAACTATAATAATTATTATTATAATAGACTTCAGCAGGTTTGATCCGGGGTCCTCGGACTGATCGCCTTTTCCCGGGGTCAAGAAGGAATTTTCCCCCTAGGACACGAATTGGCCGAATGTGTCCAGGGGTTTTCGCCTTCTTCTGGATCAACAGCTTTAGGGATAGGGATGTAGTTTATATTTATAGCACTATATCAATAGAATTATTAGTAATAATGATAATACATAATATAAAGATAGCTATGATAATATTAGCCAAAATAACCTAGTAACAGTTACTAATAAGAAAATATTAATCATAATTTACTTAATATATATGATATTTAATACGTCCTTAATAGGACTTAGTAGGTTTGATCCGGGGTCCTCGGACTGATCGCCTTTTCCCGGGGTCGAGAAGGAATTTTCCCCCTGTGACACGAATTGGCTGAATGTGTCCAGGGGTTTTCGCCTTCTTCTGGATCAACAGCTTTAGGGATAGGGATGTAATTTAGCATTCAGAGCAGAATTATAAAAGAAATATTAGTAATGATAGTATTATTATATATAATAATCCAAAAAATTAATTAAAAAACATTATAGCATTATTTAGGGTAATATAATTGTTAGAAATAAATTATTTCTTATTAGTGTAACTATGTGTCGTCTCCTTTTGTTCCCTACAAACATTCCACATATATGTTATACATTTTCACTGTCCCTGGGAGCAGCATAGTATGGGGTCAGGTCCTTAGAGTTATGAGACCAGTGTATTCATGAGGGGCACGCTCCTCCCCACCCTCCTCGCAATGCTGGACGGGATGCTGGGTTCTGTATGTAGATATACACCAGCCAGCCATCAGTCACCACTAAGAGGCGCAGAAAAGGAGGGACAGGAGTGTTCTCCTCATGTATACGCCAGACTGCAGTGTTCAGACATTTGTGCTTTCTCTCCATTCATTGTGTGTGACAGTGATCAGAAACCTGCAGCTGTTGTGAAACTACACTCAAGGCCGGTTTTAGACAAAATGGGGCCCTGGGCAAAATTAAAAGTGGGGCCCCACCTACTACATATTGATATTGTTAATTCGATGGTGTTTACTAGAGTGTTCCCAAGGTCTTTAAGGCCAGGGCCCCACATTGCGAAAACACACCATTTTGGCCACAGCAAAAACATTGCAGCAAAAAAACGCGGCGTTTTACAGTACCTACAAAGTGGAGGAGATTCTGGCTAATCCCATACACACATTGCAAAAAAAATGCAGCAAAATCTGCAAAAAAAAATCTGATTTTCCGTAATGACACACAGAGTTTATGGCGGCTGAAGAAAATGCCAGCAAAGTGTACAAAATGTCGTATTTTAATCTCATCCACAGCAGGTTAATTTTAGCTATGGGGTCGTGAGCATTACCACATGTATTTAATAGGGGGAGAAACTGCAGAGAAAAAGGCAGCAAAAGCTCAATGAAAAACACTGTGGCGAAAAAAAACCTGTGTTTTTGCTTCTTTTTTTCTCCAGTGTTGTTTTTGCAGCGTTTTGCTGTGCTTGACCTAATCCTTAGGCTAAAACCCCACAGGTCGTCCCGCAGCAAAAAAGCGCTGTGGGAATAACTGCGGCAGCAATGCATCACGGTTCTTCCTGCAGCGCTTTAGACGGAAAGTTTACAGAGTTTTCCTCTGCAAACTTTCTCTTACAATTATACCTATGGGGAAACTGCCGGTGTTTCCGTAGGCATAATTGACATGCTGCAATTTCCAAAATCACACCACGTCATGGACAGGGAAGAAAGCAGCGATCAATCGCTACAGCAGATAGGATTACAAGTGGTCATTAGCTAATGCTGAAGTTTTACCTGGTGTCCTCCTATATGTATATACTTTCCCTATATATCAGGAGGGCACCATGTACAGCTTTCTGCATCAGCTAATGGGGGCCCCTGTGTGTTGAGGAAAATGCATTGCTCAGGATCCCGTTCAGGCCCCAGAACAATGTATCTGCCGTGGCTAAATGAGGAATTAACAGTCGGGGGTCGGGGCCGACAGGGGGATTCACCGGTTCCCCGGTGGGCCAGTCCGACCCTGGGGCCATTATATTAAATGTAATAGCACTGGGGTAACCGATATACTATATGTAGAGTCATTGAGGGGCCATTCAACTGATTGCGGAGGTCACTATATTACATGTGGGGGCCCAGAGGGGGCCATTATACTACATGTGGTAGCATTGAAGGGGCCATTATACTGAGTGTAGAGTCCATTATACTATATGTGGGGGGCATTGATGGGGCATTGCATAACTGTTACTTGAGGCTCCAGATGAAGGCTTAATTTATTAACATTAATAAGTGATCACTACTTTCGGGATATTTGGATGGGTCTTTTTCTCACTAGGAGGTACTTCACTTGGAACGGTTGAGAAACAATGTTCTAAAGCATAAAGGCTTGATCTTCTGGACATTTAAAGACATCCCTATACCAAAGATCAACTTTATGCCAATGATCTCAAATTGAATTTTCTGTACCAACTGTATAGCAAGATCTTAAACTCCAGTAGATGGCAGTGAGTGTGTTGCACTTTACTCCTTTCATCCATGGCATTTTCATTAAGTAAACGCCTGCAGAGCACTGTACAACGTCAGACAATCTTCAGTGCCACCCAGGGTCAGACTGGGGTGTCTAGGGCCCACCAGTGGAATTATTTCTAGGGGCCCACCATCAGGATCCCTGCAAACCAGCGATATCAAGACAGGGCGGCTGAAGGTAATAACATATCAGGAGCCATGCTGCTCACCCGCCATACGATGTGCAACAGACACAGGCGGGGACAACAGAGTGCTGGGGACAAAAGCTCAATGAAAAACACTGTGGAAAAAATATATTGAGATTCACTGCAATTTTTTTCCCACAATGTTTTTTTAGTTGCATCTTGCTGTTGCGCCTAATCCTTAAAGAAGACCTTTCACCATCTGGGGCACATGAGGTTTAATGCACTGCTAGAAAGCCAACAGTGCGCTGAATTCAGTGTACTATTGGCTTTCACGTTCTGTGCTGGTACCGTAGATCTTCATCGTCAGAAGGGTGTTATGACAGTCAGTCAGGAACGCCCTTCGTCACGGTAGTGTCTATAGCGCTGTACTATGAGAGGGGTCGCTGCTTACCAGGCAGCGATGACGCTGAGCGCACAGTACAGCGCTATTGACGCTGCTGTGAGGAAGGGCGTTCCGGACTGACTGTCAGAAACGCCCTTCTGACACTGAATAGCTACGATACCGGCACCGATAGCTCTTCACCGGGGGGCACAGAACGGGAAAGCCGAAAGTGCGCTGAATTCATCGCACTTTCAGCTCTCTAGCAGTGTATTA
Organism: Leptodactylus fuscus; assembly: GCF_031893055.1. Classification (NCBI taxonomy): domain Eukaryota; kingdom Metazoa; phylum Chordata; class Amphibia; order Anura; family Leptodactylidae; genus Leptodactylus; species Leptodactylus fuscus. The sequence continues at coordinate 174,375,906 of NC_134267.1, read as the reverse complement.
AATTGCATGTGTCCCAGGAGATGAAAGGTCCTCTTTAACATCTCAATATACTGTACACCACACTATAAGGACAAGGCCTAACACAGCGTCCCGCAACAAAAAAGCCGACACATCAGTTTTTCCTGCAGCGCTTTTTGTAGAAACTCCACAGAGGTTTCCTCCGAGGACTTTCTGCTTCCATTATACCTATAGGGACACTGTAAGTGTTTCTGTAGGTATAAATGACATGCTGCGATTTCCAAAAACTGCACACAACAGTTACCTACACACTCATACATATACATATTAAAGGGGATGTCCAGGCTTAATTATTTTTATGGCGTATCCTCATGGTAGGCCATAAATACCTGATCATTAGGGGGCTGATACGCGGCCCCATCAGCTATACGGAACCACTTCTGGCGCCCGTTTTGTACACAATACAGGACTGGAAGCAGAAAGTTTCATCCACTATATAGTTGCCTGGCAGATTCACTGCAGCTCAGCTCCCACTGACTTCAATAAGTGCCGAGATGCAGAGAAGGTGCCGGCTGATATACAGTGGACAAAGCTTTCTGCTTCTGGCCCTGTATTGTGTACAGGACTGGTGCCAGAAGTGGCTCCATACAGCTGATCGGTCTGAGGGCTGGGTGTCGGCTCCTACAGATCAGGCATTTATAGCCTATGCTGACAATAAACCATAGAAAATTATGCCTGGACAACCCCTTTAATTTTCCCCCCGAATGCCCCACACTTTAAAGAGGTTGTCCATAATATTTTTTTTTTATTATTATAATTATTCCGGGGAGGTGAAAAACAAAGCACACAAAAAAAAACCCACACTCATGTGTTCCCAGTGCTCCGGTCCTGCAGTTCTGCTGGTAGTTACATGCCGGACTGGACCGCACTGGGAGACACTGGGAACAGGAGAGTATGCTTGTGTGCTTAAAAAAAATAGAAAGTGTTTTTAAGGGCTCCTTCACATCTGCGCCCCGGCTCTCCACTTTCCCAGGAATTACAGGTTTCTACAAGGAGGTCGGTGAAGGAAAAAAAATAAAACCCACACTCACCTGTCCCTGATTCTCCTACCCCTGTCCGCTCCAGCGGTGCCCCAGAGTTTTTTCAGTCCTCGCCACACGTAACTGATGAAGTCAATCATCTGCCTCAGCAGCCTAAGGAAAGAAACCGCGATATCACTCACATATGTCACCTGTGATGTCACGTGTCCTTTCCTTAGGCCGCTGATTGGCCTCAGCAGTCACGTGTGGCGATGACATCTGCCAGAACAACGCTCCGGGAGCCACTGGACCAGACGGACGTGGGAGACACCGGAGACAGGCGAGTATGGGTTTTGCTTTTTTTCTTATTTGTGATCTTTCCCTTGCAGAGAACTGTAATTCCTGGAAAACCCCTGTAACATCTCAGTATACTGAACATCACACTATAAAATACAATTCTAGTATGCATAATGGTAGACATGTACAGAAGAAAACAGAAACACACTCATATGCTGGATAGACTTAGGCCTGGTTCACATCTGCATTCGGTATTCCTTTTTGGGAAGTCCGCTTGGGGTTCCCCCAAACAGAAACCTATACGCATTAAAAAGCGGTGAGCAATGAAACCACACGGACCCCATAGACTATAATGGGGTCCATGTGTTTTCTGTGCAGTGTCCGCATGAATCGTGTGGTGAGAAAAGTGCTGCAAGTACTCCTTTTCTCTCCACGTGATTCATGTGGACACCGCACAGAAAACACGAAGACCCCATTATAGTATATGGGGTCCGTGTGGTTTGATTGCTCACCGCTTTTTAATGCGTATAGGTTTCTGTTTGGGGGAACCCCAAGCGGACTTCCCAAAAAGGAATACTAAACGCAGGTGTGAACCAGGCCTAATACATATAACATATATTTACACACATACATTCATATACAATATACATACACATATACACACACACACCTATCTACAAACATACAGGACTTACACAGTATATCAGACACTTTACACAAATATACACACATTAAATATACATACATACTGTATATACACACACACACCTATCTACAAGCATACAGGACTTACACAGTATATCAGACACTTTACACAAATATACACACATTAAATATACATACATATATACACACACACACACCTATCTACAAGCATACAGGACTTACACAGTATATCAGACACTTTACACAAATATACACACATTAAATATACATACATATATACACACACACCTATCTACAAGCATACTGGGCTCACACAGTATATCAGACACTTTACACAAATATACAAACATTAAATATACATATAAATATACATATTTTTACCCAAAAAATGTACTTACATTTGGCCTGGTGCACTGGATATGGAGGAGGCTCCTGTGCAGCTTTGTCCATCTGGCCTGTGGTGAAAGCTCTGCTTCATTGCAGTAGCCGGCAGACTTCCCCCTGCACTCTCCGATCTGTGTGGGGGAGGGGCAGCACACGTCCTGCTACATGCCAGCAGTGCACAGCGCAGGGAGGAGAAGCCCCGCGCCTGCTAATTCTCACACACTCGCAGGGAATGGTACAGGGGCCCATTTTGGGATGGTCAGGAGCCCGATCGGGCCCCTGAATATCCCGATCGGGCCCCTGAATATCCCGATCGGGCCCTTGAAGTCCCTGAAAGTACATTTGGAAATGAAAACTAATAGTCAGCCTCGGGGGCCCACCGGGGGATCCCCCGGTTTACCGGTGGGCCAGTCCGACCCTGTCCACAATTACAGATTACACCTGCTACTTTCTGCTTGGCTGCTGTGACAATAACAAAAGTCTATTTAAGTCTTAACTGCATGTACAGACTCTGTGCAGGGGTACATAGAGTTCATATGGGCTTATGTTTTGGAACTATATGCACTTTGTGTACTGTTGTATGATTCCACTTCCATAATATGGAATGTGTAAGAGAATCCATATCTTTCCTTACAGATTTTGTTTGAATATATAAGGCATTGGATGTAGGCAAACATACAGTACAATATGGATCCATATGGAGCCGTCTATAATTGGGGTATTACAATTCGACAAAAAACCAATAGAACAATACCGAACAACAACATAACAAAATAACAAAAATAGGTGGATAATTCCACAAACCACTATAAGGGGCATGTATAAAAGCTAATAACTTTATTAATCATCAAGTTAAAAAGCAGAGATGGGGGGACATGAATCTGGGGGCAAAGATGGAGGGGGGACATGAAACTGGGGGCAGATGAAGGGTGTATATGAAGCTGGGGGAGAGATAGAGGGGGGACATAATTTATGGGTGACTGTAGGAGGATTATACTGTGTGCGGGCACATGAAAAATGAATGAGAATGGGCGGAGTCAACATAAAAGTGGGCGGGGCTAAATTTGCCGCACATTGGGGGGTATGGGTACAGGGGGCAATGGCAAGATGTTAGAAGGTGGACGGGGGGGGGGGGTATTGTTGGGGCATTGGGTGTGCGGCACTGCGGAGAGGGAACTGGGGCAATAATATATAAGTTTTTAGCTGGAGAACTACAAGGCACACAATACCTCCAAAGGTATGTGTGCTTTGTATTAATAATGATGTAGGCGGCTATGCTACTAACATAGCAGCCTGTTTGGGGGTGGGACTTTCACTTTAAAGGAGTATTCACATTGCGTTTTTGGCCTCCCTTGCTGGGATGCGTTGGTAACCAGTCACAATCAGCTACCCACTTATCCCTGCACGGAGAACTGCAGGCCCCCCTTTTTTTTTAATGGCCAGTTCTTCGTGCAGGGATAAGTTGACAGCTGATTCTGACTGGTTACCAACGTATCCCGGCAAGGGAGGCCAAAAACGCAATGTGAATAAGCCCTGAGGATTTATTAGGAGGGCTCTTATAAATGGTGTTGGCTCTCTGTAGGCGCATTCACACGTAGCAGATTTTACCTGCAAATAGAATCTGATTAAGCCTTGTAATGCTGCTAAATAAAGGGAAATGTAATACAGAATTGGTATGTTGCAAAAAAAAGTAGTTTTAAAATGGCGGAGGGGGGGGGGGGGCAGACACTTAGGCTGTATGGGGCCCCAAAATTCCTGATGGCGGCCCTGCATATAGGGCTCACAATCTACATTCCCTATCAGTATGTCTTTGGTGTGTGTGAGGAAACCGGAGTACCCGGAGGAAACCCACGCAAACACGGGGTGAACATACAAACTCCTTGCAGATGTTGCCCTTGGCAGGATCTGAACCCAGGACTCCAGCGCTGCAAGGCTGCAGTGCTAACCACTGATATATATATATATATATATATATATATATATATATATATATATATATAGTTTTGGCCAAAAGTATTGGCACCCCTGCAATTCTGTCAGATAATACTCATGTTCTTCCAGAAAATGATTGCAAGCACAAACTCTTTGGTATTAATATCTTCATTTATTTTGCTTGCAATTAAAAAACACAAAAGAGAATGAAAAAAAGTCAAATCATTGATCATTTTACACAAAACTCCAAAAATGGGCCAGACAAAAGTATTGGCCCCCTCAGCCTAATACTTGGTAGCACAACCTTTAGACAAAATAACTGCGAACAACCGCTTCCGGTAACCATCAATGAGTTTCTTACAAGGCTCTGCTGGAATTTTAGACCATTCTTCTTTGGCAAACTGCTCCAGGTCCCTGAGATGTGAAGGGGGCCTTCTCCAAACTGCCATTTTGAGATCTCTCCACAGGTGTTCTATGGGATTCAGGTCTGGACTCATTGCTGGCCACTTTACAAGTCTCCAGTGCTTTCTCTCAAACCATTTTCTAGTGCTTTTTGAAGTGTTTTGGGTCCTTGTCCTGCTGGAAGACCCATGACCTCTGAGGGAGACCCTGCTTTCTCACACTGGGCCCTACATTATGCTGCAAAATTTGTTGGTAGTCTTCAGACTTCATAATGCCATGCACACAGTCAAGCAGTCCAGTGCCAGAGTCAGCAAAGCAACCCCAAAACATCAGGGAACCTCCGCCATGTTTGACTGTAGGGACCGTGTTCTTTTCTTTGAAGGCCTCTTTTTTTTCCTGTAAACTCTATGTTGATGCCTTTTCCCAAAAAGCTCTTCTTTTGTCTCCTCTGACCAGAGAACATTCTTCCAAAACGTTTTTGGCTTTCTCAGGTAAGTTTTGGCAAACTCCAACCTGGCTTTTTTATGTCTCTGGGTAAGAAGTGGTGTCTTCCTGGGTATCCTACCATACAGTCCCTTTTCATTCAGACGCCGACGGATAGTACGGGTTGACACTGTTGTACCCTCGGACTACAGGGCAGCTTGAACTTGTTTGGATGTTAGTCGAGGTTCTTTATCCACCATCCGCACAATCTTGCGTTGAAATCTCTCGTCAATTTTTCTTTTCCGTCCACATCTAGGGAGGTTAGCCACAGTGCCATGGGCTTTAAACTCAGACAGTTCTTTGATCTTCTTTCTTTTCTCCATGCGGGATGTGGTATACACAAGGACACAGGGGAGAGGTTGAGTCAACTTTAATCCATTTTGGCTACAAGTGTGATTTAGTTATTGTCACCACCTGTTAGGTGCCTCAGGTAAGTAACAGGTGCTGTTAATTACACAAATTAGAGAAGCATCACATGATTTTTCAAACAGTGCCAATACTTTTGTCCATCTCCTTCTTATGTTTGGTGTGGAATTATATCCAATTTGGCTTTTTGACAACTCTTTTTGTGGTTTTCCATTGAAGACAAAATAAATGAAGATATTAATACCAAAGAGTTTGTGCTTGCAATCATTTTCTGGAAGAAACTGAGTATTATCTGACAGAATTGCAGGGGTGCCAATACTTTTGGCCAACACTGTATATATATAGTGATTGAGAATTCCTGAAGCTTTAGAGTAATAGCAATAGCAATGACTGAAATATTACACATGGCAATACTGCCATCTACCACCTGTATTAGCTTATGCAATTCAAATTGGAGTCTTTGTGAAAGGAGGAATTGATGTAATTGGTAATTGGTGTAGAGTAGGTGTATACAGTAACTGTAAGCTTATTACTAGTATTAATGAAGTACTACATTGAATCCTGTACTGGACATGTATTATACACTATGGATAAAGGGGTTATGTCATTAAAAGTATTTATAAAAAGGAGTAGAGTATGTATAAAAGTAGAGGATAATTACCTGAGCGCTCCAGAGGACAGGGGTCTTTCCCCCACTATGCATTCAGTCTGACCACAGTCAGAATGCAACAAAAATAGGGCTAATTCTACTAGACAAACGTAAATTCCACACATGTAAAAATGTAAAGTATAATTTATTAAAGTACATAAATATAGATAAAAAATAGACAGGGGAAGATAAAGTACCCACATAAAGTACTGGCATGCTTTGGCAGTAATTTCATGCATAAATAAAAATTCCTAAGGTTACATATGAAGGCTAAATATATACACATCTATCATGTTGAAAAATATTTTAAAAATACCAGGTTCTCAATAAAGAAATCAATAATGCAATGATCTGATATCCCATATGTAGTGAAAGTAATGCAAATTGTCAGAATCAGTAAAAACTATATCCCCATCGGCTTAGTCAGCATCAATTGTGAATCCACATATGCACCATAATACATAAATAACCGAACAAGAAGTATAAAGCTACAAGTGCATTTCACACAGCATAGGCTTTGTCAGATTGAATGTAGGCATGTTAGCCCTCGTTCACATCAGCGTTTGGATTCCGTCTGAGGGAGTCCGCATGGGCCCCCCCCTGAACGGACTACCAATAGCAAGTGCAAGCGCTGGTGCAGTAAAAGCACACATAGACTATAATGGGGTCCGTGTGCTTACCGCCAGATCTCCGCAGGGATTGTGCGGAAAGGAAAGTAGTTCACCATCTACAGTACTTTCCTGTCCGCATGATTCGTGTGGGCAGCGCACGGCAAGCAGACAGACCCAATTATAGTCTATAAAGTAGGGTCCATGTGCTTTTACAGCACAGCACTTGCAATTGCGTTTGTATTCCATTTGGGTGGGGGGGTGCCCATGCAGACTCCTCCGGACGGAATACAAAAGCAGATGTGAAGCAACCCTAAGGTGGTAGACGTTGCTCACATTCACTTGAATGGGAGCACTAGAAAAAGCCAAGTGCTGAATAGACTGCTGCTGCATTGCATCCACTATCTGACATGCTTACTACCCCTAGCCTGACTCAGTGTGCAGCTGGAGGAAAGGATCCTGCATTCCCTGGATTGGTGGGGATCTCAGTGGTCATACACCCATGGCTCAGGCATTTATCCTCTATCCTATGGAGAGGAATAAATAACTTTTGTAGCATAACCCCCTTATTTATTACTGAAACATTAACTAGTCCACTTTGTGCCACCTCTCAGGGTGCATTCACACTGAGTAAACGCTAGCTTATTCTGAACGTAAAACACGTTCAGAATAAGCGGCATCTAAAGCAGCTCCATTCATTTCTATGGGAGCGGGGATACGAGCGCTCCCCATAGAAATGAATGGTCTGCTTCTTTCACTCCGTGCAGTCCCATTGAAGTGAATGGGGAGTGCCGGCGTATACGGCAAGCTCTGCTCATGCCGGAGCGTACACGCCGGCACTCCCCATTCACTTCAATGGGACTGCACGGAGTGAAAGAAGCAGACCATTCATTTCTATGGGGAGCGCTCGTATCCCCGCTCCCATAGAAATGAATGGAGCTGCTTTAGACGCCGCTTATTCTGAACGTGTTTTACGTTCAGAATAAGCTAGCGTTTACTCAGTGTGAATTCACCCTAAGGCTGATTTTACACGGGGCAGTTGTGTTGCACTTTTGTGGCGGTTGTGTTGCTGTTTTCAATAACAGCATCTTAAGAACTGCATTCAGTTTTAATTGCAGTATTAAGTAGAGTATATGTGCAAAAAGAGAAAGACATGGCCCGCACATCCCAATCTTATACATTGATCTAGTGCTTCTCAGCAAATTTTACAATACCGAACGTGAGGTTCTTAGTATACATATTGATCAATGTGCATAAGCCCACTAGCCACTTCACGGTGACCTCTTTATAGTGGGTCCCTACTCTATTGTGCGCGATGCTGCACAGCAACCACCACAACCGCAACACAGCGCCCGCAGGGCGAACGACCCAGTGGTCCGGCAACACCCTTGCACCAGACCCGGTCATTTGATGTCTGAGACGTCACACAAGTAGGCCCCAAATCCTTTGCGGTGCATGGAGAGGTATGTAACACTGTTTGTTATGTTTGCTTACCTCTCCCGGGCCTCCGATCATTATACTTGGGGGTCTGAAAAGACCCCTGAGTATAATAATGATGTTTGCGGGGCCTGCGGTGTCACTTACCCATCCCGGCCCCTGCCAGGATTGATAAACAAGTATGGCCCGTAGGTAGGTAGGTAACGGCCTATTAGAAAAATCAATACAGCGGTAGCGGCTGTTTGTATTCCCTAATGTCCTGGGCTCTGTGGTAGCTGCCTCCGCTGCTTCCCCGGTAGTTACGCCACTGCGTGTCAGAGTGACTGCTATAAAACCGAATCCCATTGACTTTAATGGGTGCCGTCTTTCACGCTCTACACATTGAAATCAATGGGTTTAAAAGCCTCCCATTAATTTCAAGGTGTAGCATGCGTAAGACCAGCACCCATTGAAGTTAATGGGATTCTGTTTTACAGTGGTCACTCTGACACATGTTTACGTGTCAGAATGAGCGGAGCGTTACTCCGTGTGAATGTACCCTTACGTGGCGCATGGACTGAAGTGCATTTGCACCTTTTAAAAAATGCGCAAGTCATTTCGGCCACAACCCTTTTTGTGACAAAAAAGCAGAAGTGGTGAAAGCATAACATCTTGTAAAAAAAGGCACAAATGCTTCATAAATGAAGTGCAGGGCAGAAGAAGACCACATAAAGGCACAAATTGGGCCAAAAAAAAGGGCACAAACAGCTTAATTAATGTGTCCTGTCACCTCCAAATCATATGATGGGGATAACTTGCAGATCAGTGGAGGGGTCCAAGTGCTCAGACCCCCACTGATTCCCTCCTTAAGACCAGAAAAGCCCTTTTTAACCTCTACTTGATTTTTACCAAACATAATTCCTCTTGTGTCTGTGCACTGCAACTTTTATTGCCTGTTCTGATAATAACTTTTGTCAGTTTCTAAAAAGCTATTTAATAGATTTTACAATAAAAAGGAGGTAAAAGCTGTTATTGCTTTTTGCAAAAAAATGAGCACAGACAATAATGCAAATAAAACAATCTCTGAATGTCACTGCAACTTTTCTTTTCATCTTGAAAGGCATATTTCCATGATATAATGATATGGCGTAACATTATGATGTGCACTGGTCTGACCTCTGGGATCCTGAGAATAACACAAGTGCTGTTGTCTTTTACCTTGCATAATAGCTATGTTATATATCCATTGTGCAGAGTATATAAAGTCTGTGAAGGAACTGCATGGGTTAATTTTCACCATGGTTCCTTTATTTTGACCTTTAGGCTAAGGCCCCACTTTGTGGAGAAGCTGTTTTTTCTGTTGTTCCAGATTTTGCTAAGCCAAAGCCAGGTGTGGGTAGAGTAGAAGGCCGAAGTGTAAGTGTTCCCTTTGTATTTCTCATTTCTTTTGTGGCCACTCCTTGGTTTGGCTCACAAAGGTGCAACAAAATCTGCACCAAAAATATCTGTGGGGGGCATGGTTTGTCTGCATCTGAGGAAGGCATCCTCATATAAAGGTCCTGCTTTTGTTCAACTTCCAACAGCTATGTCACCAGTTTACGAGACACTAATTGTTATGTCAGTCCAGGTAGCTGCAACGGGGCTAAGGGATAGCAGTAGGGAATCTCGCCCTGCACTACTCCCACTAGCTATCCCGGTCCCTGCCTCACGGGTGTGGGTCGGCTGTACTCAGGCTAAGCCTGACCCCGACAGCTCCTCTCTCACTGACACCGTAGGCCTAGAGGGAAGTGGGAGAAGGAATGCCCTATAAGATCTCTAGGGACTGGAGACTAACGGGGGTCACCCCTAACGAACAAGTGAAGCTGCTACTGACAGGGACTGACAAGGGTGTGCGCTGACTAACAACACAAGCAGCACACAGGAAAAATGTGGGAAAGGATTCCCCCAAACCAATATGGGAAGGAACCATACACTAGGAAACAAACACAGGGAAACTGAGTAGAAATCAAAGGATAAGGCAATTCACTCACACAGTCAATTATACACAGAGGGAGGATTGGTGAACACAGAAGGGAAAACACACACACCAACTTGTTCACCCAAAACCTCCCAAAAACCAACCACGGAACTTCCTCTATCCAAGATAACCACCTACTCCTCCTGCTAAGGCCTAGCTCTGTAAAAGCGACACTCAGCACAGAACCATGGGAGGCATGGGTTTAAATACAGAGTAGAGACCACTCCTCCCAGGTGCAAATGGGAGGACAGACTAATTAACCAGGAAATCAAGCTGCCTACCAACAGTGCGTGCGAGCAAGTCAGAAGGTGTGCACCAATACCCACGACACAAAATACTCCTAACAGGATCCTCCCCTCAAGGAGAAGACTCCGGATTCTCTAGGAGCATCCTTCTTCGGGAACTCCTTGTGGAATTTCTCCACGAGTCTGGGGGCTGACATATCCGACTCCAGAACCCAAGAATTATCTTCAGGACCGTATCCCTTCCATGCCACCAGATACCGTAGCTTCCCCCGAACATATTTGCTATCCAGAACTCGGGATATCTCATACTCCCCGGACTCAGAAACTGGTGGAACTTTAACTGGAGACGTTCCCTTCTTGGCCTTCTTTAACAAGGAGACATGGAACACCCGGTTTATCTTCCACCTTTTAGGTAGTTGCAGCTGCGCCGCCACTTCATTTACCATCTTGATGATCTTAAAAGGACCCACAAACCTGGGACTCAGCTTCTTGCTAGGAACCTTCAACCTGATATTCTTGGTGGACAACCAAACCATCTCACCAGGGAAGAACTGCAACTCTCCTCTCTTCCTATCCGCCTGGACCTTAGCCTGGTGCGACGCCCGCACCAGATTCTCTCGGATACGGGACCATACCCCTTGCAGCTTTTTAGAAAATAGCTCCTCCTCCGGAACTGGGGACGAAATGGAAGAAAATACTCCGAAAACAGGATGTCTACCACCGGAGCAAAAAAAAGGTGTGGTACCTGTGGCGTTGGAATCATGGTTGTTTAAGGAAAATTCTGCCAGGGGAAGAAAGTCAGCCCAATTATTCTGATTCTCTCGAACAAAACACCTCAAAAACTGTTCCACATCCTGATTCTTCCTCTCTGTTTGCCCGTTAGACTCTGGGTGAAACCCGGAGGAAAACGACAGTGTAACTCCCAACCTGCTGCAAAAAGCCCGCCAGAATTTAGCCACAAATTGCGGACCCCTGTCCGAAACGATCTCCTCGGGAAGACCATGCAACCTTACAATTTCTTTAATAAATGCCCCTGATAGTGTCTTGGCACATGGCAGCCTGGAAAACGGGATCAAATGGCACATTTTCGTGAAGCGGTCAACGACTACCCAAATGACCGTGAAACCCTTAGACACTGGAAGGCCCGTGATGAAATCCATAGACAGATGAGTCCAAGGTGCCTTAGGAGGTTCTAACGGATGTAGAAGACCGTGGGGACGGGTATGCGACGCCTTGGCTCTTGCACAGACCGAACAATTTTGAACAAACTGCAAGACATCCTTACTCCACCCTGGCCACCAAAAATTCCTAGACACCAACCTCATGGTCTCTGAAACCCCCGGGTGACCAGCAAGAACCGACTCGTGACACTCCCTCAGGAGACTTTGTCGGAGAGTAGTTGGGACAAACAGCTTGTTTCTAGGTATCTTGGAAGGTGCAGCGTGTTGCGCTTCGATCAAGGCTTTCTCCAATTTCGTGCCCAATACTGCTACCACCACTCCATCCCCAAGAATAGTGGCAGGCGCCTCTCGTTCCTCATCGGTCGACATATACCGGGATAAAGCATCAGCCTTAACATTCTTTGAACCCGGCACATAAGTCACGGTAAAATGGAACCGCGCAAAAAATAGAGCCCATCTGGCCTGCCGTGCATTTAATCTCTTCGCCGACCCAAGATAAACCAAATTCTTGTGATCGGTAAATACCTGGACTGGCCTTCTGGCCCCCTCCAGGAAATGACGCCAATGTTCGAACGCTAGTTTTATTGCCAGTAGTTCTCTATCTCCGATGTCATAATTCCGTTCAGAGGCAGAGAATTTCTTAGAAAAGAAGGCACAGGGATGCGTACCCTCCTCGAACTCCTGAGAAAGTACTGCACCCACCCCCACCGAGGAGGCATCCACCTCCACTCGGAAGGCCAACCTCTCATCCGGCTGTCTCAAAATGGGAGCGGAGGAGAATCGCTTCTTCAATTCTTCAAACGCGGCTAGCGCCTCTGGCGACCACTTAGCACAGTCAGCCCCCTTCTTAGTCAAGTCCGAGATGGGTTTCACAACCTCAGAAAATCCCTTAATAAACTGGCGATAATAGTTGGAGAATCCCAAGAACCGTTGGACCGCCTTTAGGTTCTCAGGTCGCGGCCACTCCAAGACTGCCCTGACCTTCTCAGGATCCATCTCGAACCCCTTGTCCGATAGGATATAGCCAAGGAAACATAATTTATTGACCGCGAACACACATTTCTCCAGCTTAGCACTTAATTGGTTAACCCTCAGGAGATTTAAAACCTCTCTCACTCTCTCCCAATGAGTCTCCAAATCCAGGGTGTAAATGAGTATATCGTCCAGATAGACCACAACCCCCCTCCCTATGACGGCACTTAGTACATCATTAATAAAATTCTGAAAAAACGCGGGCGCATTGGTTAGACCGAAAGGCATCACCAGATTCTCAAAGTGTCCTAGGGGTGTGTTAAACGCTGTTTTCCACTCATCCCCCTTCTTGATTCTCAGCAAGTTATACGCCCCACGTAAATCTATTTTACTAAACCAGCGGGCTCCCGTAATCTGGCTGAAAAGATCCGAGATCAACGGGATGGGATAGGGATTCCGCACCGTGATTTTATTAATCTCCCTAAAATCCAAACAAGGGCGCAACCCTCCATCTTTCTTCTTTACAAAGAAAAACCCCACTGCTACTGGGGACTTAGATGGGCGAATATGCCCCACCTCTAGACTCCCCTCAATATACTCTTTGAGCGCCTCCCTCTCCGGAATAGTGAGATTGTACAACCGTGTCTTGGGTAGCACTGCATTAGGTATAAATTTAATCGAGCAATCATAGGTGCGATGTGGTGGTAATGTCTTGACTGCCCTTTCCTCAAAGACCTCCCTGAACTCACATATTTCTTGAGGCAAATTGTCTATAGACAAAGACATAACGGATATGGGCAAACATCGACCATTACACCCATGCCCCCAAGAAACTACTGTCTCGGTCTCCCAGTTGATAATAGGGTTATGTTGCTTCAGCCAGGGCCACCCCAACACTACTTGTGCTGGTAACTTAGATAACAAGAACAAGTCAATCTCTTCCCTGTGGCCACCCACAATAAACTCCAGACCCTCCACCTGTTTGGAGATGACAGATTGCTGTAGAGGGGTCTTATCAATAGCCCACACCGGTATCTGAGACTTCAAGACCAAAGGACTCACCCTTAGTTGCTCGCAAAACTCTGAGTCAATAAGGTTGACTGCCGAACCACAATCAACCAAAATCCGGCACTTCTGCCCATTTACCCATCCTTCAAGGGTCAACCCGGCAGTCTGAGTACAGGAAATATGCACACCTCCCTCCTTAGTAGGTTTTCTCCCTTTACTCTCAATAGACCTGGGGTTATTACCCTCCTTGGCGAACCATTCTCTGGAGGGGCATACCCTTGCTACATGTCCCATCCCTCCACACACAAAACAGCGTACTGTGCGGGACCCTTCACTCTTGGGTCTAGCACTTCGCACAGTGGCCCCAATCTGCATGGGTTGGTCCCCCGGGTCCTCTCCAAAAACAGAGAATTGAGGAGGGCTAACCCCCCCAGGACTCCTGTCTCCACGCTCCCGGAGGCGCCGTCCAACTCTAATTGCCAGCTGCATGGCCTCATCTAGATCTCCCGGAACAGGGTGAGAAACTAGATGGTCTTTAACCTGGTCCGAGAGCCCTGTCTCAAACTGACTAAGTAGAGCGGGGTCATTCCAGTGTACTTCTGCTGCCCACCTACGAAACTCGGTGCAATATTTCTCTATAGCGTGATCCCCTTGCACCACACGTCGTAGGTTATACTCAGCCGTGCGTACCCTGTCTGGGTCGTCATACAGTAACCCCATTGTGGAGAAAAACGCCTCTACAGTTAGTAAGCAAGCTGAGTCGGCTGGTAACGAATGTGCCCAGATGAGGGGATCATCTCTCAATAAAGTAATAATAATCCCAACTCTCTGTACCTCAGAACCGGAGGAAAACGGCCGTAGCCGGAAATACAAAAGACAGTCCTTTTGAAATCGGAAAAAATCTGACCTCTTACCTCGGAAGGGTTCAGGTAAGCTGACTTTTGGCTCCAGAGGCCGACCCACAGGGGCGCTACTCACCTGCCTCTGTATGCCCTCCACCTGAGAGGCTGTGTGTTGAGCCAACTGCTGTACTTGAGATACGCCAGAAGCTTGGATGGCATCCATTCGTAGCTTGATCCCCTCCATTTCAGTGGAAATCTGCTGCACCGCCTGGTACAACTGTTTCAGGTCCGTCATAATGCAAACGAACCTTTTTTTTTTTTTTTTTACCGGCTGAGTGTACTGTTATGTCAGTCCAGGTAGCTGCAACGGGGCTAAGGGATAGCAGTAGGGAATCTCGCCCTGCACTACTCCCACTAGCTATCCCGGTCCCTGCCTCACGGGTGTGGGTCGGCTGTACTCAGGCTAAGCCTGACCCCGACAGCTCCTCTCTCACTGACACCGTAGGCCTAGAGGGAAGTGGGAGAAGGAATGCCCTATAAGATCTCTAGGGACTGGAGACTAACGGGGGTCACCCCTAACGAACAAGTGAAGCTGCTACTGACAGGGACTGACAAGGGTGTGCGCTGACTAACAACACAAGCAGCACACAGGAAAAATGTGGGAAAGGATTCCCCCAAACCAATATGGGAAGGAACCATACACTAGGAAACAAACACAGGGAAACTGAGTAGAAATCAAAGGATAAGGCAATTCACTCACACAGTCAATTATACACAGAGGGAGGATTGGTGAACACAGAAGGGAAAACACACACACCAACTTGTTCACCCAAAACCTCCCAAAAACCAACCACGGAACTTCCTCTATCCAAGATAACCACCTACTCCTCCTGCTAAGGCCTAGCTCTGTAAAAGCGACACTCAGCACAGAACCATGGGAGGCATGGGTTTAAATACAGAGTAGAGACCACTCCTCCCAGGTGCAAATGGGAGGACAGACTAATTAACCAGGAAATCAAGCTGCCTACCAACAGTGCGTGCGAGCAAGTCAGAAGGTGTGCACCAATACCCACGACACAAAATACTCCTAACACTAATTACATGTATTCACCACAGGGTCCTTCCCCGGACCCATGTGTGCCTAAAGCCAAGCGTCACTACTCTGTCCGCCTCCTCCTTGACTTCTCCTCTGCCTTTGGCACAGTCGACCATTCCCTCTTGATAGACCTGGCCCTTTCCTGGTTCTCCTCATACCTCACCAACTGCACGTTCAGCGTCTCTCACTCGCATACCATCTCCTCACCATGCCCTCTCTCTGTAGGTGTCCCCCAAGGCTCCGTCCTAGGACCCCTTCTGTTCTCCATCTACACCCTCGGTCTGGGCCAACTCCTAGAATCTCATGGTTTACCTCTCTGTTGGCCAAAGTTCCAGAGTGCCTAGTGGCCATAGACTCCTTTCTCTCCTTTTGCTTTCTCAAACTCAACATGGAGAAAACAGAGTTCATCATCTTCGCCCCACCCCATACAGCCCCTCTACCTGACAGAGTTAATGGAACCACGCTTACCCCTGTACCATAGGTCCGCTGCCTCAGGATAACCCTGACCTATCCTTCAAATCGCGCATAGAAACCCTCAATACCTCCTGCCGACTCCAACTCAAGAACATCTATCGAATCCACTCCTTCCTCACCTCTGAAACCAAAAGATGCTAGTTCATGCCCTCATTATCTCCTGCTTAGACTACTATAACACCTTTCTCTATGGCCTCCCTGCAAATACTATTGCCCTCCTCTAGTCCACCTTAATCTGTGATGCTTGCTTAATACATCTCTCCCCCCGTTCTTCATCAGTCGCTTCCTTTTCCCAATCCCTTCACTGTTTACCCATTCTCCAGCGAATAGAGTTCAGAATACTAAGGCTGATGTACAAAGCCATCCACACCCTGTCCCCTCCATATATCTCTGACCTAATCTCCCACTACCTGCCCACACGTAACCTCAGATCATCCAAAGGCCTCCTACTCCGCTCTGTTTTTATCCCCTCTTTACACAACCGTCTCTAAGATTTGTCCCATGCATCCCCCATACTCTGGAACTCCTTACCAAGACACATAAGACTGACCCCCAAAATCACAAGCCTCTAGAAGGCCCTGAAGACTCACCTATTCAGGAAGGTCTATAACCTCCAATAATGCTACTGTCACCATACCATCATCTGAACAGTCTCTACCCTCACCTTCTGTCTCTACCCCCTTCCCTCATAGATTGTAAGCCCTCATGGGCAGGGCCACCTATCCCACTGTGCCAATTCAGTTGGTCACTGTTAGTATTATATTTGTTTTGTATATTTTGTGTACCGTATGTAAACCCTCAAATGTAAAGCACCATGGAATTAATGGTGCTATATAAATAAACAATAATAATAATTTGGGGTGTTCGAACTGTCTATTGCCAGTGCTGAAGCGGTCCCGTCATCTCTGCTTCATCTGTGCGGTCTATTGTCCTGGAGTGGCATCTTGTCCCCAACGGAGCCCCCAGATACACTAAGCCAGCTACTGAGCTGCTTCAGCGGGGCTTCCCTTAACCTTGGGGAAACAGCTGCAGATGCTCTTCCCTGCCCTGCTGCCTGCAGTACTGACGAAGTGCAATTTCTTAATTACCTACTGGACTGCTGAGCTTGTGTCTTCCACTGTTGCTCTACAAACACTGGTGATGACGTTCCACTTCCATCTTCCTGCTCCTCTACTAACTCACCTCTGACTGAGTGACATCACACTTAAGCACCTGCTCACAGAAGTCCAGCATACTGACTGATCCCTTGTGTGCATGTGCAGTTCTCTACTGTCATCACCATTTTCGTTAAGCACCTTGGTCGCCATCTTGCACACGAGGCTCATACCCTCTTGTCAGAAAGCCTGCACACTCACTATTGTTCCCTAGCTGAGCCTGCTACCCTCTACTCCTACTGCTGAAGTTCCAAACTGTGAGTGCTTTGTGTGGAGAGGTGTACTCTTCTAACAATGCCTGGCACTATATAAACCTGCACTGGCGTGTAGAGAATATAGACTGCATATTCCACATACACACAGTGCTACTGACTCACTGCCTGGCACACCTACTTAAGTGTTGATACTTGCTACTGGGGAACTCTGTCTTACTCCACACAAGGTAATTCAAACTGATAACTCCTCCTGGCACTGCCACTTGTCAAGTGTCTCTTCAGGGATACCTGCTGCGGAGAGCAAGGGACATTGTGACTTGCTTTCACCACGGCTTGACCTCTCTTGCTTGTCCTTTCCTGCTTACTGTCCTCTGGAGACTTCTACTCCACCTCCTGCACCTCTTAGCACTGCGCCTTGGAGGCCGTTACAATTTGATGGGACTGTTCTATGCACCTGCAACTACTGGACACCCTAATTTACATGCATTAAAGGGAGTCTCTCATTGCCTCTAGGGATTTTTAACTAAGAATATATTTGCATAGCCTTTAGAAAGGCTATTCTAGACATACCTTTTATTTATTAATCCTCCCAGCCATTTTTTAATTAGCCCACTTTTATTGATATGCTAATTAGCCACCATGGAGCACCAGAAGTCTGTGTGATGTTCAATGAGCACTGCTTGTGTGATATGTGTAAACAGGGGGGAGGTGAAAGCAGGTAAGGCTGATGATCCATCAACATCAACAGCAGCAGCAGCCTTCTCTGCTCTCACCCCCCTCTGTTTACACATATCACACAAGTAGTGCACAGTGACAGGTGTATGTGCTGGAGGGCAGAGCTATATCCTTTTTAAGGGTTCTGATTAGAGATGAGCGAACAGTAAAATGTTCGAGATTCGTTTCGCGTAGCCCCTCAATATTCGACTACTCGAATCGAATATCGAACCCTATTATAGTCTATGGGGGGAAAATGCTCATTTCAGGGGTAGGCAACATTCAATCAAATTATACTTACCAAGTCCACGAGTGAGGGTCGGGCTGGATCCTCCGAGAAGTCTTCTCCGTGCAGCATCCCCGCGGCATCTTCCGGCTCTGAATTCACTGTGCCAGGCATCGGGCCTGGGCAGAGCCAACTGCGCATGTCCGCACTACAAGCCCGCACTACTGCCCTTGTAAGGGCGGGAGTTTTCAGGGACCGCAGAGGGAAAGCTTCCAAGTATGAGCACAGGGAAACTTAGGTGAACTGGAAACCTCTGGTGACGTCTGATGGGGTAAGGCTGAAACAATTTGTACTTGTATACTGTGACATTATCCTATTACCAGCTGTTGCTTCATATTGGTATTGGTTTTTTACCATTGTGGTTTCCTCACTTGTTGTACTTGATTAGTCCGGGTTTATATTAAATGTTAAGTTTTAATTGAAAATATTTTCATCAGTGCTTTGGATATGTTAGTCTTAATAGTGTTGCTTGCAACACTCTATGAATTGCCTAAAGTTGACAATTTATTATGACTACAAAATTAAAATTATTTATTTTTAATTTAAAAAATGGCAAAACTTTGTGCTCAGTGAAGTATTTACGAAGTATTTATACTTTACTGTATTACATTTTTAAATAAATTTGTGATTTCTTTTTTCTATCCTGATTTTAAAGACAAATGTAATATAGATATGTCTGTATTGTTGCAAAATGATCTGCTAAATATGCAAATTATTTATATTCTTACATTCTAGTTGTTGTTTTTTTTTCATTTCAATCATATTTAGTCTTCATACCTAGTCGCAGTGCAGATTTATATTTCCTCCACTAGGTGGTGTGTATACATTAAAAAAAAAATCAGTTGTGCTTAGATTGCAAATTCCTGCTCATGTTCCTGTTAATAGGCAGAGTATAATGCACAGCAATGGCTCCTAAATATGCTTGCAATTATAGACTGTAGAACTGTTTGGGGGTTGGCAGTGGATCAGCAGATTTTGGAGAAGTAAAAAGACATTTTTAAGAGATTTGTCATCTCTAATTGATTAAACAAATTTGTAGTAAAACTGCACATTGTAACCACTTGTATATCTATATTAGAGATGTTAAATATTATCACTACATTCTGGAAAATTGTGCATCTCTGGAACTGGGGAGCCAATTGTAACTATAGCTAGTAGGGATGAGCGCATATATTTGATCAAATACCTCGGCCACATAGCTCCCGGTGCAAAAACACTTCCGGGGCATCAAATTTTTACTGCCCCTCCCACCTTTCCTGGCACTGGGAGCTATGCGGCGGAAGTATTCGATCGGATATACTCGCTCATCTCTAATAGCTAGTGCTCTTATAGAGAAGAATTACTGTATTCAATGAGCACTTTGTATACAGCTATAGGAGCCGCCATGATGCAGTTTTCCTCTGACCCAGTGGTCACATGATCTGCTGAGGACCAGGAACTGCAAGAGGATCCAGATGAGCTGTGTGGTTCATGTTAGGAGGTTATAATCCTCCTGTAACTGAGGATAAATCTATGAACCCCAGTTAGGAAATATCAGCCCAAAAAAAGTACTGTTAAATGCCCCCCAAAGATCTATTACAGGGGTGCTCACACTTTTTCAGCATGTGAGCTACTTATAAAATGACCAAGTCAAAATTATCTACTGTGTGGGCGGGGCCTGGGTGTATGGGTGGGGCCTGTCCCGTGTGTCTCGACGGCAGAGCAGAGGGAAGACCCGTCTGAATGGAGCCGAACACAGACGGCGCTGCAGGTGCTGGAAGGGAGACTGCGCTTCTCTGTGTGGTGAGTATGGTGGCTGTATGTCATAGGGAGCGAAGTGTGAATAATGTCATTGTAATACACGGGTATATGATGTGTGCGGAGTCAGACTGCAGGCTACTATGGAGGAGGAGTGGCTGTCACAGAGGGACATAGCGGACACGGAGAGCTGGGAGCGCGATCGACCCATACTTCCTTTGTGATCGACCGGTAGATCGCGATCGACGTATTGGGCACCCCTGATCTATTATAACCATATGGGTAAAGAAAAATAAAAGACAAAAAAATAAAATGAAAGTAAAGTAAAATAATATGAAAAATCTAATATCACGCCCACGTCACAGGTTCTAGGCCCACCTCAGTAACACATCACTACATGACAATTACCATAACAGAGAGAAAAGCTTTCTTTAAGGCTAAGACCCCACTTTATGGAAATGCAGCGTTTTCCCTGCTGCGGAAAGGCAGCAGGAAAAAAAATGCTGTGTTTTACAGTACCAGCAAAGTGAATGAGTTTCTGGCTAATCCCATCCACACATTGTGGGGGAAAAAAATGTTTTCCTAGTTCCTGTCCCACCTCCCCTGCATAGTTATTGGTGTACAAAAAAGCGTCAGGAAGGTGGGAGGGGAATCGAATTTTTACTGCGTTTACCGCGTTTGTATTCGACCGAGTACGAGTATTTTGAATACTGTAGTATTCGATCGAATACCTACTCGATTGAATACTACTGGCTCATTTCTATTCCATAGGCCTGTTGTGATACTTATTTGTTTTGGTATCAAGACAAGTTGGATCCTTCACTAAGTTGGAGATTAGTAAAATGTGAAAATAATAAGAAATAGGAAATAAAAAAAGAATAAAACAGTAAAAAATAAAACAGATTATAATATTAAATCACAGTAAATCAATTTAACAACATGAAATTGCTTGTAAATGTCATCTAGTCTGTACACCATCTGTCTTTGGTATCTACCTTAAAGAAAGAGGAGTGATACAAGCGTGTTTAGGCGCATACATCTCTACCAGCTACATGTACAGTACGTGAATGGCAGGG
This sequence comes from Leptodactylus fuscus, assembly GCF_031893055.1. Classification (NCBI taxonomy): domain Eukaryota; kingdom Metazoa; phylum Chordata; class Amphibia; order Anura; family Leptodactylidae; genus Leptodactylus; species Leptodactylus fuscus. The sequence continues at coordinate 174,354,709 of NC_134267.1, read as the reverse complement.
AGTTGTGTTTGCCAAAAGGAGACAAGTCAGCGCAGAAATGTTTTTGCTGTAGTGTTTTCAGCAACTATACAGATTGGTCAGCCAACAGGGAATCCTCCATTCCAATGTGCATGGTCTGTTTTCTCATATGTTGCCCTGGACCAATTCCAATCAATAAAAAAGAGCTATCATGGGAATAATAGAACGGAAACCAAATGAGTATATGTAGCAACGTTCACAAGCATCTGGCTCCAGTATGTGTTCTTCTAGAGGAAATAAACGATTTCACTGCTGGGATTAGCAAATGATTATACACATATATTTTTGTTGTCATTTTAAGAATTTATTGGTATATCATTCATTTGAGCATAGCCAGTCAGTTCAATAGATACCATTAAATATCACTTTCAACTGCATGTGATAAGGAGGGATCAGATTTTTTTTTTCCACAATGTCTCTCCTGAAGACTAAGTCACATTGAGATGTTTTAAATACAAACAGCCATTGTGAAAAAATGGTTCTGATTTACTAAATGGGCTGTGTCTAGAAAGTGGCCAGAAATGCCAGCAACTTGCCTTTTGGCTTTTTTGGTACATTACTCACCACTTTTTTAGATGGTGGGTGGAGCAGGCAGGGAATCTAGGTGGGACAGAATGAAGACACCATGGTCTATCAGATTTATTATAATACATGCCCGAAAACTGGCATAAATAATACTACAAATCTACACCAGTCCTTACTGAAGTTACACCCACTTGCAGAAGAATTATTAAGGCTGGAGCCTCACAGTAATTCTGGGTCATCTAGGGTACGAATTAACCTGGTTTAAGAAATACCATGACTTTTGGATATGGGATGTCCCTCACTCCTTCCTAAAACCACCCAAACTACAGTAAATATTGACTTCGGAATAAACACACGAAACACTTTATTTTGGGTGTCAACGTGGCCACAGCTTTATTTAAATCACAGAACTAAAATAACCACAGAAGGAGTCAGGTGAAGTGCTAGACCATTGGGATTCATGAATACTGTGAGATCCCCAGCTGTCTGACATACAGCACCCGGCCAGACAGCAATAAAGGGGCGGCATGTGAAAAAAAATCTATTGTAAAATAGTGATTAAATGAGGGCGGGTTCATCCCCTGTCGTCAGGGGTGGGGGACAACACCAGAAGGACTGTGGATTTAATTGATGTAGCTAATTGCACTGCCAGCCCCACTGTCCTACTGAGCCTTGATGCAGAAAAGGTGTTTGACCGCCTTGACTGGTCGTTTATGAAAGCCACGAGGAGAAGATGGATAAGAAAGGAAATGACATCCATTCCTTAACTTCCTCCCTACAGTAACACACTAGGCACTGTATACTCATAAAGCTGAATATACACACATATACACAGCTGTTTTTCGAATCGCATGCTCCCATAGAAATGAATGGAAGCGGCTACGTCTGCGACTTTTGTAAATATAAGAATATATGTGACTATAAAAAAAAAACTTGAATTCTATGTTATCGAAGGAAAATGCTTCTATTAACTCTTGTTGTCAGTTTTTCTCCTGGTTGATATATTGCTTAATTCGCTGCTCTGATCCGTTTTCCGTATAGGCAGGCTAAAGGTCACCAACAGATCAGATCACATAGCAGTGTATGGTGATGGGAGTAGAGAGGAGCCCATAGAGAAACAAGCACAGACACATACTACCTAAGGTAATAGTAACCAGGTTAGTAGTTTTATAAAAGGTTTTAGCAGTATTGAGTAGTATAGATATCAATGGGTATTTTACTAGAATCTGCTCCAGGACATCTGTGTCTCTCTGCTTTTTTCTCACTCCTCTTCCTCTCCTTCACACGGAGTAAACGCGTGTGTATTTTTGCAAAATACACGTGTAAAAATAAGACTCCCATTAACTTCAATGACATTTTACAGGTGTATTTTTACAGGTGTATTTTTACACGTGTAATAAACATCATTGAAGTCAATGGGAGTCTTATTTTTACACGTGTATTTTTACACGTGTATTTTGCAAAAATACATGCACGTTTACTCTGTGTGAAGGCTCCCTTAGTCTTCTAGAAACTGCATCATGTTTTCAGTGAAATTGGATATGGCCGTAAATTGGGCAATTTTGCAGGCAGAAAGAAATCAGAGCATTTTTCTCAGAGATATATTTCAGTTTATGAAAATGACAAACATTTATAATGTACGTTTCTCACAAAGGACTCAAACCACAGGGAGGGTTGGAAAGAAGGGATATAGTGGTTGCCATACAGTTGTACACCCCCAACAACCACTAAGGCTGGGGTCAGCAACCCCAGGTGGAATCCCTCCAATAGTGACCCATGACATATATTTCCCTAGCACAACAGTTTGGGTTTCGCCACTCACAAACTATTATTATACTCTTGGGTTTCTTCAGACCCCAGAGTATAATAAGTGGAGGCCCAGGAGAGGAGAGGAAACAATGTTACTTATCTTCCCTGAACTGCATCATGGCTCTCTGTTCTCTTCGGCACCTCTGCCTGACCTCAGTGACTGCTGTTTGGGTCTCAGGAGTCACATTGGTGTCATTTTGCATCTCTAACATCAGGCAGAAGTATTGAAGAGAACAGGGTGCTGCACCTGAGTCAAGGGAAGGTGAGTAACGTATTATGTTTGATCACCACTCCTGGGCCATCTGAAGTGACCCCAGAGTATAATAATAGCTTGTGAGTGGCGAACCCCCAAATTTTGGGTTTGGATGAACCCAAAATTTTGGTAAAATCAGCAAACCGTACAAAACGTCTATCCCTGCATTAGATTCACGGGAAGTCAACTTACCTATCATAATATTTTTGGTATGTATATGAACTCCAAGCAGAAGCTGCTCTTGGTTGGATTAGAAACTCAGTATTTACATGCTACCCACTAAGCCACCATGATTATATACTCCTGAATTGATCATTTACAAAAATAAAAAAAATAAAAAAAATTGATTGATTGATTTCAAAATTGCTGGTCTATTCTTGTTTCAACAGGCGCTATTACAGTCAAAAGATCTTCTTGCATGTTTAAAAAAGGCTAAATTCCGAGGTAACCGGGTGTATGTGGTTTGCCGGTTGTACCATTTTGTCCTGAGTAAATGCCAAGTCCATATTTATACAGTGGAGAGTCTAAGCCAGTGGTTCTCAACCTTTCTAATGCCGTGACCCCGCAATACAGTTCCTCATGTTGCCGTGACCCCAAACCAAAAAATAATTTTGTTGGCTACTTCATAACTGTACGGGCTAGTTCACACAGGGGGCGGTATAGCGGATTTAGGCACCGAGAGTGACGCAGAGAGCTTGCCACGACTGTCGCGGCTTTCCCCCCGGAGTTGGCTCAAATGAATGGGCCAACGCTGGAGGTTGCTGCCGCCAGGCGGACGCCGTGGCTCACCGAGCCGCGGAATCCGCCTGAAGAAAGGGCAGCCCGCTTTCTTTTTCCGTGACCACCATTGTGAGGGGGCGAATTATGATGTGGATTTCGCGGCATAATCTGCCCCCTGTGTAAACGGGCCTTAATTTTGCTACAGTTATGATTCGGAATGTAAATACCTGATATGCATTATGTATTCTCATTGCTACAAATCAAACATCATTTAAACATAGTGATTAATCACAAAAGCTCTCTTCCACTAAATCTGCTGAACCCCTCTATCATACTCACACACAGCCTGTACCCCACTATCATACTCACACACAGCCTGTACCCCCCAATCATACTCACACACAGCCTGAACCCCCCTATCATGCTCACACACAGCCTGAACCCCTCTATCATACACACAGCCTGAACCCCTCTATCATACTCACACACAGCCTGTACCCCACTATCATGCTCACACACAGCCAGGACCCCTCTATCATACTCACACACAGCCTGTACCCCACTATCATGCTCACACACAGCCTGTACCCCACTATCATGCTCACACACAGCCTGAACCCCACTATCATGCTCACACACAGCCTGAACCCCTCTATCATGCTCACACACAGCCTGAACCCCACTATCATACTCACACACAGCCTGAACCCCACTATCATGCTCACACACAGCCTGAACCCCTCTATCATGCTCACACACAACCTGAACCCCACTATCATGCTCACACACAGCCTGAACCCCTCTATCATGCTCACACACAGCCTGAACCCCACTATCATACTCACACACAGCCTGAACCCCACTATCATACTCACACACAGTCTGAACCCCACTATCATACTCACACACAGCCTGAACCCCACTATCATACTCACACACAGCCTGAACCCCACTATCATGCTCACACACAGCCTGAACCCCACTATCATACTCACACACAGCCTGAACCCCACTATCATGCTCACACACAGCCTGAACCCCTCTATCATACTCACACACAGCCTGTACCCCACTATCATGCTCACACACAGCCTGAACCCCACTATCTTGCTCACACACAGCCTGAACCCCTCTATCATACACACAGCCTGAACCCCACTATCATGCTCACACACAGCCTGTACCCCACTATCATACTCACACACAGCCTGAACCCCTCTATCATACTCACACACGGCCTGTACCCCACTATCATGCTCACACACAGCCTGAACCCCACTATCATGCTCACACACAGCCTGTACCCCACTATCATACTCACACACAGCCTGTACCCCACTATCATGCTCACACACAGCCTGAACCCCACTATCATGCTCACACACAGCCTGAACCCCACTATCATGCTCACACACAGCCTGAACCCCACTATCATGCTCACACACAGCCTGAACCCCTCTATCATACTCACACACAGCCTGTACCCCACTATCATGCTCACACACAGCCTGAACCCCACTATCTTGCTCACACACAGCCTGAACCCCTCTATCATACACACAGCCTGAACCCCACTATCATGCTCACACACAGCCTGTACCCCACTATCATACTCACACACAGCCTGAACCCCTCTATCATACTCACACACGGCCTGTACCCCACTATCATGCTCACACACAGCCTGAACCCCACTATCATGCTCACACACAGCCTGTACCCCACTATCATACTCACACACAGCCTGTACCCCACTATCATGCTCACACACAGCCTGAACCCCACTATCATGCTCACACACAGCCTGAACCCCACTATCATGCTCACACACAGCCTGAACCCCACTATCATACTCACACACAGCCTGCACCCCCTCCCCCCCTCTTGCTTACACATGCTGTCTCCTCCCTCCATCTTCTTACCTTCCAGTCTCCACTCACTGCAGCTTGCTCTTCATGTGTAACTCGGCACTGTCCTGAATAGCTCCGCCCACACCAGAGTCCGATCACATGGTCATGACATCATCATAGGTCCTTCAGTACACTAGGACCTACCCTGCTGCAGACAGTAGTGCGGCTTCTCAGCTGCTAAAGCCATCGGAAATATATATTTTCCGATGGCTTTAGGCGACCCCTGTGTTTTGGTCGTTCGACCCCCGCCGGGGTCGCGACCCACAGGTTGAGACCCGCTGGTCTAAGCCTCTCATTCATGGGCCAATCCTCCATAGTGCTCCAATTAACAGATTATGGGGATAATGTTCATCCTTATGGAGAGACCACCTATTAGGTGTGTGGAGACTTATACAGCCATAGTTGCTCCACTGCAAGGGAACATGGGAAGAATATGCAAATCTGGCTCCCAAGATGTAACTAACTGTCTTGGTATAAAACCCACATTATGCAGTAAAGGCTTCTGGGAAAGTCGGACATGATGTTCAGGGTGTTTTCTATAGAGGGCAGCATAACAGAGGCACTGTCTCCCTATTTACATCTTGGGAGACAGATTTGCATATTCCTCCCAGTATTAACATGAGCACAGCCCCTTCTATAGGACCAAGTAATAGTACATGATCAGTGACTTGTACAATCATTGTTACGATTGGTCCAGTTCTAGGATGCAAGCTATGTGAATCCTGGTGAAGAAAGATGAACGGTGATAGAGACCCATGGCCAATTGATAAAGCATCACTGGACAGAGAATTGACATGTGATGCAGGTGTCACAGTGATATGAGTAGTGATACTCTTGAGGGATTTAGAGTCTCCCTTTCCCTATTCATTTGACTGTCCCCTGTCACATTTGTAAAGCAGGCTTTCCTTCAGCTAGCTAGATGTTTAATACCCCACGCATATCTGAATGTTGCCTGCTTGAAAAGTATATTTTCATAGCAAACACAAACTTGTTTTCAATCATGCTCGATAGCAGAGGATAAGGGACTGTCAGGAATTATCTTTAGTAAAATCCACCCTCCTCCCCAGCATACAATAAGGTCATTAACAACACTGATTGTTTTACCTTAACAATTTTAGTACAGGAAATCCTCCTTGTGAAAGAGTACAATAGTTCTTTAATTTTTCCAGTGCATGGACAAGCCAGTAAAAACAGCCACTATCCTGTTACACTATATCAGTGTTATAAACAATATCTTTGATATATTACCGTGTGTGAACAACTCACTTAATAGTTTAGAAATTGTCCCTTTGCGAAAAAAGAATGCTAAATATAGTAAAGCCAGATATATCTACTAGTGCACCATGTAATGTCAGCTAGTGCCTAACATTATATTACATGGTTATGTTTGTGTTGGATTACAGCCTATGGGGCAGTGCAGCTTTAGTCTTAAAGGGGTATTCCGATAACAGATATTTTAATCTCTGACTAGTAGAGCGAGGTGTCATGTCCGCACTATGCATGAACTGAACTGTAAGAAGAGCTGTATGCAGAAAAACAACATCTCTAATGTGGATCTTGCTGGCATGTGCTGGACTACACTGTAAATTCATCACAGATATCACCTCTATATAGAAGTAGGATAATTTATCTTATTACCCAGCATTTAATGCTACTAAAAAAACTACCATGGTGCTGCACACTATTCATGTGCCATAATGTTATGATACACTTAGTATTAGGATGGAGTGAGAGGTACCCCTTATAATGGTAGTTTGTGGGTTTCACCACTCATGAATTACTATTATACTCCGGGGTCTCTCCAGACCCTCAGAGTATAATTAACCAAGGCCTAGGAGGGGTGAGCAACCTTAACAAACAGTGTTACTCACCTCCCCTGGGTTTCAGAGCAGGTTTGGTCCTCTTCTGGCCTCCTAAGGGACATTGGGTATGGCTGATGCCTGTGATTGGTCCCCAGCAGTCACATAGGCTATGTGGTGTAATGATGCTGTTACACTATGTGTCATTATGCCACATGACCCACATGACCCCTGAGGCCCAGTCACAGGCCTTAGCAGTTCCCAACTTCACTTAGGAGGGAAGAATAGGCTAAAAGGGAAAAAGACTTATACCGAAGCCCAGGAGAGATGAGTAACACCATTTGTTATGTTTGCTTATGTTCCCTAGTCCTCCACTAATTATACTTTGAAGGTCTGAAGAGACCCCAGTAGCATGGGGAGCAGGAGACACAAGGTACCCATAGTTTGCCCTTGTTGTAAGTAATAAATGCAGTAATAAACCACTCACTCCTTAAAGGGGTTTTCCCATCTCAGTGTATCAGCAGCCTGTCTGCAGTCTTTTCATCTCTCTTCCTGTACTTCTCCTCTCTCCCCCTCCCTCTTGCTAAACGGCTGGAGAAGCCTCACAACACTTATCTGCATATTATCTGATCTGTATGCTTGTACAGAATGGACTCAGTGTTATATATGTGTTTACATAGAAAGATAACAGACTTAACTTTATCAGCAAACTGCAATTAGCTGAACGATTGTCTGGCTGGCAAGAGCAGTAAGTGATGTCACTTGTCTTATAGGTCCGTGGTTATAGCATCGCTGGGTAATCAATGGGAGGAATAAGGTCACATAGCAGGAGAACAAAGCAGCATTTCTAAAGCAATATATTTAGGAAAAATCTTCAGTTTACATAAGCTATCAGTATAGATAGGATCCTTGAGATGGGACATCCCCTTTAAACATATATGTGGGGGCACTGTGGAGGCCATTTGATTTTGTATGGGTGCCATTATATTACATGTAGAGGAAAAGGGCAGGACGGCGCTCACAGGTCCAATAGATTTTATTAATAAGAAGAATTGCAAGAATAGTGCAATTCTTCTTATTAATAAAATCTATTGGACCTGTGAGCGCCGTCCTGCCCTTTTCCTCTGCTGTTTCCCTGGTTGACACAACTGGTGCCTTTGAGACGTGCTGCTCCCCATACCTGGTATCATATACACCTTAGTATGGAGTTGTGAACGCTGTCACAACCAAACCAGGTGAGAGGCCACCAGGTCTGATACATTCATTACAATTATCCAAAAAGGTGAATCGACTATCTACACTATAAAGTGTGCTCGGTGTTTTTCTATCTTTTGCAATTATATTACATGTGGAGGCACTGATGGGAACATTCTACTGTGTGTGGGGCCACTAAGGGGGCCATTATACTATACGTTTGCACAGTAGACAGAAAACAGCATCAATTCTTCTAGATACACTTGGGCACAGTATATGATGGAACTCGGTAGGAGGTTGTTCCAAACATCTTGGAGAATTCCTTTATAACGCAGGAAGCAAAAAGTTAAGAATTGCATCTGGCACACAGAGACATAACATATATTTGGATAGTTAGTGGGTATATTATCATGGGCTATAAGTGTAGAAAATAATACCAGGTCCAGCTTGGGGATATATTTAGCCTAACCACGTTTTCGACAGGGCAAGCTTTAGTATGGTGCCCCAGTATTAGGAATTTTTTCATATATTTCCAAATCTGGATTGTACATTAGTTTTGCTGTATTTAGTGACTGTATCCTATTGTTGGCTGACTACTGAAATAAATCCAAACCAAGTTATTATACTCACATAGCACAAAAGAGACAGCAAAATGACAAATTCAACTTTGCTACATCTGTAGATTTTTAATATTATATATGAACGTATAAGTACAGTAAATATCTAGCAATAGCAGCAAGTATGCGTCTAAAGTAACAATGATAAATATATGTTATATACAGTAAGGTGTATAGATGGCGAGAGCTAAGTTTTTCATTACAACATAATATATCCGAGCAATGAATATATAGCTTGCAGCAAAACAGAATCACCAGCCTATATATTTATTCATTTTTATAGGATTTCTGTTCTCAGTGGGGATACATTTACCTCTCAGAAATAACCTTGCACTGAGCACACAATGAAGAACTTCTAGTCCCAGTTTTTAGAACACAATATAACATTAATCTTGATGAACTCTGGATAGCAAATGTAAATGTCTTAGATTTTTGCACAAAATATAAGTTCCTGAAATATAGCGAGGAAAACTAAATTGTTCTAAGAAATGGATGAGAGGATAAAGAGGATATGATGTTCTCTGGGACAGGAATAATAAAAGTGACCACTAGGGTCTTGTTCTTGATTCACAACTTTATTGATGTTATGTATATGGAATGGTAACAACACTTAACCCCTTCACGCTGCAGGAATTTTTCGATTTTCGTTTTTCACTCCCCCTCTTCCAAACGCCATAACATTTTTGTTTTTCCGCTCTCAGAAAAAAAAAAAAATCAGAATGGGGTGGATTTGAAGTGCATTTATGCGACTTTCTTACGGGCTTCGTTTTTACGGCCTTCACTCTGCAGCCAAAATGACATGTCACCTGTATTCTATGTTTCGGTTCGATTCCAAGGATACCAAATTTATATGGTTTTATTACATTTTAACCCCTTAACAAAAATCCAAAGCTGTACAATTTTTTTTTTTTTTCTATAAGTCGCCATATTCTGACATCTGTAACTTTTTTTTATATTTCTATGTACTGGGATGTCTTTTTTGCGGGACCAGGCATACTTTTTAGTTATACCATTTTGGGGAATTGTTATTGCATTGATTTGTTTTTGTGTGAGCCATATAGGGCTCACAATGTACATTTTTCTCTATCAGTATGTCTTTTGGAAAAAGCCCACACAAACATGGGGAGATCCTACAAACTCCTTGCAGATGTTTTGTCCTTGGCAGGAGTTGAACCCAAGACTAAAGTGCTGCAAGGCAACAGTGCTAACCAGTGAGCCATTGTGTTGCCCTTTGCTTTGATAATTTTCATTCAAATTTTTATCAAAGGCAAAGAGTGAAAAAGGGTGGTTTGGTTGGTATTTTTGATTTTTTTTTCCACTACGGCATTTACCATATGGGAAAAGTATTTTTACATATTTGTAGAGCGGGCGTTTTCAGACACAGTGATACCTAATGTGTAGGTGTATCACAGTATTTAAGTACTTGTATATGTGTTTTAGGGAAAGGGGGTGATTTGAACATTGAATATGTATTTTTTTTACTTTTTGAATTTTTTTTTTTTTGCATTTATTAGACCCCCTAGGGGTCTTAGACCCCAGGTGGTTTGATCACTAATGAAATACATTACAATGCTAATGCACTGCAATGCACTAAAAAAAATGGCAGTTTAATTGTAGGCTATATAGAGTGCGAACACTGATCGCTAGCATTAGTGCCAGGTTTCTGCTGTATAAAACAGCAGACACCCGGAGGCTATGTTGGCCACCTAAGTGCCTGCCATATTTAAATACTTGACATCCGCCGTAGTAGTACGGCGAATGTCGGGAAGGTGTTAAAGAGTTTTAAAAATATTTTAAAAAAAGGTCTTTTACTGCTATTAATAAGTGCACCCAAATACCTTTAACAATGTTTTGAATGATTTCTGGGTTCTCTGTGAGCCCCTGGAATCCCATGCATTTGTTTACGTTTTTGTTACCTTTTCCTACAAATCCCATGATTTCTTGGTTACTTTGCCCCCCCCCTCCTCCCTTCCTGTTTCCTTTGTTAGCTCATCCACTACACCCTCAGCAGCTATCTTTAAACTCCTAGTTCTCACTCACTCAATAACCTTCCCCTTTGTCTGTAATATTGTAATCACTTCTATATATCATCATTACAATCACACAGAGAAAGCTTCACACATACATACATACATACATACATACCTCATAAATAGTATAATGCTCCACAGTGGCCACTGCACAGTAAAATGCTCAACATTGGCTCCTGCACAGTATTATATGCTCCACAGTGGCCCCCTCACATTATAATGCACCCTAGTGGCCCACACAGTGTAATATGCTCAACATTGGCTCCCACACAGTATAATGCTCCACAGTGGCCCCAACACAGTATAATATGCTCCACAGTGGCCCCCACATAGTATAATTCTCCACAGTGGCCCCTGAACAGTATTATATGCTCCACAGTGGCCCACACACAGTATAATGTTACCTAGTAGCTCACGTAAAGTATAATATGCTCCACAGTGGCCCCTACACAGTATAAAATTCTCCACACTGCCCCCCCCCCCCCACAGCATAATGCTCCAAAGTTGCCCCTCCACAGTAGCATATACTCCACAGTGGCCTCTGCACAGGAGAATATGCTCCACAGTGGGCTCTGCACATTAGAATACGCTCCACAGTGGCCCCTACACAGTATAATATGCTCCATTGTGGGCCCTGCACAGTATAATATGCTCCACAGTGGCCCCTGTACAGTAGAATATGCTCCACATTGGTCCCCTCACTGTATAATATGGATTGTGCATGCACAGTCCGTATTATATGGTGCTACACAACGGCAGGATTCCCCGCGCGGCACCTCCTCTTTGTGATGTTTACATTACACTTGCCTTTGTTTCCTATCAGGTCAACGGCCGGCACATACAATAAAAAGGTGGCCTTCCAGCGATGACGTCCCGGGATCTGGATATCCACGGCAGGAAAAGGTAAGTATAATGGGGATGGAGCAGCGGGCTTCTTTCCACTGTCGTTCCATGGTGTGGATATCTGTTAGACCAAGATCCCGGAACGTCAGTAGAAAGGCAGAAAATGTAATATATGTAGGTCACACAAAAAGAAAAGCTATCCTCAACAAACCCTTTCATATAAAAAAGGTGTATATATATATATATATATATATATATATATATATATATAAATAGTGTAGTGTAGTGTATACAGGCAGGATGGGCCAACAGAAGAACTTTCTTTATTAGGCCCAAAGAAGGGGTTATACCAATTAATCACAAAACCACAGACACAATAAGTCAGCTCAATGAATCAATTTAAACCTGCTGCATTGATTATTTCAATTATTTGCATCCATGCCAACCTGTCTCACACTGCTATTGGCTAAAGGGCATGTCACTAATCATTCGCTATCCAATCAGGATTGCCGATATGTGAATAACCAAAACCAAAAGTCAGTGGCACGGCATATAAATAGTGGACGTGGCAAATAAAAAGGAGAGTATCGAGAAATAATCGTTCATTAATTATAATATTGGTAAAATATTAAATGAATTTCTTTTTCAATTTAGATCATAATCGTTTAGCCCTAGTTAAGCCCCAATCTGACACTGTAAACTCAAAGGCAGGAAACATCTTTACACTTGTGCCATGATCACTGGATTCTCATAATAGAGACACGAACACAATTGCGTAAAGTAAAACCATCAATGACTCATATTCCACACTGCAGAGGAGAGTATAATATGAAGACACTTCTATTTTCCAAAGAACAAACCAAAACCCTCTGATGTACAAGTAAACACACAGCATCCATTACATTACTCAGTCTTAATAAAACTGACTGGAGAAGAACGTTTAATATCTTGTTACAATGGCCCCTGTCAAAAGGTCAGATACAGTATATTAGAGAAGGTGAGTAGGTACGTCTTGAACTTGTGTAAGCAAGAAGAAAAGCAAGCATAAGGATCTGAGGGACTTTGAAAAGGACCAAATGGAAGAATCAATAAACACCTATCAGTAGAGTTGCAAATAATATATATATATATATATATATATATATATATATATATATATATTACAACCTCACGGTCTGTTCGTACCATATAACGCCTATATCCCATCAAGGCAACTAAATCCATACAATTAAAAATATAATTCCTTTATTTACCAATAAAAATCACAGGTTTTATACGAGTAAATACTGATTGTCTTGCTGTCCCCAAGGGGGCCCCCACTACCATAGGGCTCAATGCAGGTGCTTTGTTGGCCCTATGGTTAAAGTGGCCCTGGGTACTTACCATTAATAAGACTATTAAGTGAATTTCACTTTGTCACATGTATCTAGAAGACTAGCACTAAGATTATTTACTAGTATATGAATTGATGATGGTGAGAATTATGTGATCTTGTGAGGAGGAATTTTTTCAAGTGTTTTTACTGGTATAAATAGAATGCAACAAATCATTATGAATTTTTGGGATTATCATGTTACATATTGGTGATTAAGCTGTATATGAGGGGGGACCCAAAAGTTTCCAGAATGAGGGTGCATGCACACTGAGTAACGCCGGGCGTGTATGAGAGCCGTACACGCCGGCATTACGGCAGACTACCGAACACTTCCCATTCACTTCAATGGGAGCGCTCGTAAACGCCGCTGTTACGAGCGCTCCCATTGAAGTGAATGGGAAGTGTTCAGCAGCCCTGCTGTAACGCCGGCGTGTACGGCTCTCATACACGCCTGGCGTTACGTAGTGTGCATGCACCCTGAGGCTGCTGCGCGCGCAGTTTTCGTAGTATGCGATCCTGCAGCTAGTTCTTTGTTCAACCACGCCTTCTCAGTCAGTGTGCCAAGCGGCATTGATGTGGAAGGTTTCATCTACCCGCAGTGAATTTTCTTGCAAGAGATGTTTTGTCCAGCCGTCGCTCGTCAAGTGAAGTCCAATGTGTAAACAATGGTTATTTGTTTTTTCGATGCAAAAGGGATTGTACACTTGGAATTCATTCCAACAGGTCAGACCGTCAGCCAGGTTTTCTACTTGGGGGTTCTCAAGAGGTTGTGCAACAGTGTGCGGCGAAAAAGGCCCGAAATGTGGCAGTCTGGTGATTGGTTTTTCCACCACGACAATGCCCCAGCCCACAACGCCATCTCGGTGACCACTTTCATGGCAAGAAATGGCATGGCTGTCTTGCCTCACCCACCCTATTCACCCGACATGACTTCCAGTGACTTTTTTTTATTCCCACGAATGAAGAGGAACCTCAAGGGGAAGTGTTTCGCCGACGTGGAGGAGGTGAAGAGGAAAATGACGGAGGCGCTTGCACACATCAAAGTAGATGAGTTTAAAAAATGTTTCAAACAACGGCAGACGAGATTTGACAAGTGTATTGCCGCTAAAGGAGAGAACTTAGAAGGAGATTGAAGGAATTTTGTACAAAAAAATAAATACACGCTTCAAAAACAACTTTTCTGGAAACTTATGAGTCCCCCCTCGTATACGCGGGTGTACCCTGTTAATCTTGTCTGGTTGTGCATCTGTTTTTTAATTGTATAAAACCTGTGACATTTATTGGTATAATAAATGAATTGCATTTATAATTGAATGAATGTGGTTGTTTTCATGGGATATAGATGTTATATCAAATGGAAGAATGCAAGTAAATAGTGTGATGCACATGGCAATATTTAGCTTGAGTTCTGGAATTCATATGGGTGTTACTACAACACATGTAGCACCACATACGGTATGCTGGTAGTTAGTCCCTAAGATAATGCTAAATGCTAAAATAGGGTCATATAGAAAGAATGACAGATTTATACGGACAATATTGGCTTATTAGAAAGAATTTTATTCTACTTGATCTTTTTATACGAAGGAGTCTTGTACAATTATATATACTCTATAAGGAGCTGGTATCACTAGTACTCCAAGATGACTTTACATGCTAGTGTAACTTGTAGGCTGTACATACTACAGTAAGCAGTCTTCTGAGGTGTGGTACAGAATACCAACATTGTGATTGTATAATAACTCCGGAGTGACTTGGATAGCGGAGGACAGTGAAATGAACACTTGTCTGTTTCTGACCAATTAGTCATCGTCTAGCAATGTCTGTAGTCCTAAGAAGAAATAGAATGATCCTGAAAATGGTTACTTTTGCCATCTACCAAAATATATACCAATAATTATAGTGACGTACTGTACTGAACAACATGTAACAACTGGTAACAAATGTACACAATGATACAAGTGAGTTAAGTTCAGAATGGGCAGCATATTAGGCGGCTCTCATAAAACTAGAAATGAGAGTTCAGCAAACCTTTAACCCATTAAAACACACTTTTTGAAGTTATTATTGAAGATTTAATATGATACACAACCCTGAAAACTGGGACGCTGTCTAAAATGTTAAGAAAACAAGAATACAGTAATCTGGATTCTCATATAACCATATTTTATTCACGACAAAACATAAAACACATGTCAAAAAGACATTTATTCCATTTCTTTGAAAAAAATTTACTCATTTACAAATTGATGACAGAAACACATCTCAAAAAAGCATGTCTACCATTGTGTAACATCACCTCTTCTTCTACACAGTCTGTAAATGTCTGGGAGAAGACTGGTGTTTGGGTAAGAAATGTTGACTCCTTATTGTCTGATGTAGGATTCTTGCTGCTTAACAGTCCTGGGTCGTCTTTGTCTGATTTCCATTTCACAATGTGGCAAATGTTTTCTATTGGTGAAAGGTCTGGAGTGTAGACCGGCTCAACACCTGGACTCTTCTTCCTTTCTATTGTGAATAACATATGGTACACACACAAATATATATATATATATATATATATATATATATATATATGTATCAGCCCACGGTTTCTGAGGTGTATGGTTCTGTCCTGTAACCCTGAGTCCGGTGAGACAATATTGTTCCTGTTTTGTTTGTGTGGCTGCAAGTAATCCACATGTATAGTTAGGTTATCATGTTCTGTTTAGTTAGTTGCTCAGACGAGCAGCTTTTTTTAAATTTTGTTTTTGCCTGAAGTTAAGGCTGTAATTTGTTTTGTTTATGTTGTGCCTGAAGTCAACGTTAATTTATTTTCCTGTTTTTTTCTAAATAAACTGGTTTGTTGCACATTTTGTGTCCCTGTCTGTTTGGGTCCGCACCACTGCATCCACTGAGCTCACTTCCCCACTATATATATATACAGTGGGGGCAAAAAAGTATTTAGTCAGTCACCAATAGTGCAAGTTCCACCACTTAAAAAGATGAGAGGCGTCTGTAATTTACATCATAGGTAGACCTCAACTATGAGAGACAAAATGAGAAAACAAATCCAGAACATCACATTGTCTGATTTTGTAAGAATTTATTTGCAAATTATGGTGGAAAATAAGTATTTGGTCACCTACAAACAATCAAGATTTCTGGCTCTCACAGACCTGTAACTTCTTCTTTAAGAGTCTCCTCTTTCCTCCACTCATTACCTGTAGTAATGGCACCTGTTTAAACTTGTTATCAGTATAAAAAGACACCTGTGCACACCCTCAAACAGTCAGACTCCAAACTCCACTATGGTGAAGACCAAAGAGCTGTCAAAGGACACCAGAAACAAAATTGTAGCCCTGCACCAGGCTGGGAAGACTGAATCTGCAATAGGCAACCAGCTTGGATTGAAAAAATCAACTGTGGGAGCAATAATTAGAAAACGGAAGACATACAAGACCACTGATAATCTCCCTCAATCTGGGGCTCCACGCAAAATCTCACCCCGTGGGGTCAAAATGATCACAAGAACGGTGAGCAAAAATCCCAGAACCACGCAGGGGGACCTAGTGAATGAACTGCAGAGAGCTGGGACCAATGTAACAAAGCCTACCATCAGTAACACACTACGCCGCCAGGGACTCAGATCCTGCAGTGCCAGACGTGTCCCATTGCTTAAGCCAGTACATGTCCGGGCCCGTCTGAAGTTTGCTAGAGAGCATTTGGATGATCCAGAAGAGTATTGGGACAATGTCCTATGGTCTGATGAAACCAAACTGGAACTGTTTGGTAGAAACACAACTTTTCGTGTTTGGAGGAAAAAGAATACTGAGTTGCATCCATCAAACACCATACCTACTGTAAAGCATGGGGGTGGAAACATCATGCTTTGGGGCTGTTTCTCTGCAAAGGGGCCAGGACGACTGATCCGGGTACATGAAAGAATGAATGGGGCCATGTATCGTGAGATTTTGAGTGCAAACCTCCTTCCATCAGCAAGGGCATTGAAGATGAAACGTGGCTGGGTCTTTCAACATGACAGTGATCCAAAGCACACCGCCAGGGCAACGAAGGATTGGCTTTGTAAGAAGCATTTCAAGGTCCTGGAGTGGCCTAGCCAGTCTCCAGATCTCAACCCTATCGAAAACCTTTGGAGGGAGTTGAAAGTCCGTGTTACCAAGCGACAGCCCCAAAATATCACTGCTCTAGAGGAGATCTGCATGGAGGAATGGGCCAACAAACCAACAACAGTGTGTGCCAACCTTGTGAAGACTTACAGAAAACGTTTGACCTCTGTCATTGCCAACAAAGGATATATAACAAAGTATTGACATGAAATTTTGTTACTGACTAAATACTTATTTTCCACCATAATTTGCAAATAAATTCTTACAAAATCAGACAATGTGATTTTCTGGATTTGTTTTCTCATTTTGTCTCTCATAGTTGAGGTCTACCTATGATGTAAATTACAGACGCCTCTCATCTTTTTAAGTGGTGGAACTTGCACTATTGGTGACTGACTAAATACTTTTTTGCCCCACTATATATATATATATATATATATATATATATATACACACTATTTTACAAACATCTATTATTAGTAGTGAGTCAAGTTGTTGGGAATTTGGCTTCCCAAGTGTGAACCAGAGCAGGAGAAATGTTCTGTCACTTGTTGCTGCCAGGAGTGACAATTCCAAAGTGTTAAAAGTTGCTAATCTCAGTATATGACGGTTTTATGAAGAATTAAATACCCAAAGCTACAGACCTTGTGTGGATAACATTAACTTTAAAAGGCAAAAAAGCCTAGTAAAAGAGTGAAAAAAAGAAGACAGTAGAGGTAACACTTGATAGCATTTTGTCATAAACAAGACGGTGCCGAAATAAAGCACAATATGTACTGCTGTTTGAAACAAGATGTGGCCATGCTAGACACAGGAAAAGTCTAAATGGATGACAGAGGGCTGGAAAAATGTTGCCTGGACTGACAAAAGTCACTACCAGCTCACTGTGTCATGCAGTTTTGAAGAAAATAGTCTGGTCTCAGACAAAAAAAACAAATGTTGTTTTTGCAGGTCTGGTTGATTTTCGGGAAGGTGTAATAGTTTATTTTTAGAATAAGTTAGTGGATTTGACATTGAAAATGTTCCTTTTGCGTATCCTAATACTTTTATAATAGTACATTTGTAACAGAATACTACTTGTAAAATACAATAAAGTAATGGTGAAATAGTATTTAGGTACTACTTATTTATCAGAGAACATAACTGTAGGACACAGGGTAGTGAAGGTACAGCACATCCTACAGGTTATGCTAGGATCTACAGACACTATGCATCTTAATCTTCCCAAGAATCTGACCCAAGGTCAAACATCATCTGAAAGGGATTATATGACCCGGCTCATTTTACAGAACATTAAATATTTATCAATTATAAAGTTAAAATTAGGCCAATGAACCAAAACCGGGAGACCAACACAGCATGCAGATGCTACCCCATACAGTGGCATAGATATACTTGTCCATATAGCTGGGTGTTTGGATTATATGTCTATAGCAAAACATATTTTGTCCCCAAGATCTTGGCCAAGAACTGAATAGTCCAATAAAAACTTGCTTAGCAGCACTCCGTGTTAGACAGCAAGAAAACCTTTAGGATAAAGCCCCACATTGAGAAAATTCAGCGTATGTTTGCCCCTGCAGAAACGCCGTGGAAAAAATGCTGCATTTCACAGTAGCTACACAATGAATGAGATTCTAGCTAATCCCATCCACATATCCACACATTACTGTCTGTCAATTATATGAGTGGCTGGCGTTTTCCCTATAGGCTTAATAAAGGAACAGAATTCCTTCAGCAAAACTGAAGTGAAAAACGCTGCAGAAAAAAAAACACGATTTTTTCCCCAGTGTTTTTTAGCTGTGTTTTTCTACATGGGGCCTTAGTCCTAAAATATTTTAAGCAATGCGTGGAAGTCAAAATGGACCTTCCTTAGAGTGGATTCTCATGAAGTAAAATGGTGCTGAATTTGGTGTGGAATGCTAGTACTAGGGGAAAAAGGAATCCATTGAAGTCAATGGGAGGCTTTTTTTTCAGCGCTGAATCTTATGGGGATTCCACACCAAATTCAGCACCATTTTCCTCCATGTGAATGCACCCTTAAACTGCATAGGATGATATTCCCTAAAAGCTGCAACATGTTCAGCTAATAACACTGGGAAAGGCAATGGGGGCATGATGGCCTAACTGTGAGAGGGAAGAAAACTATGGGCCGTATATGAGAGATACTATATGGAGCAGAGTATATGAAAGGCGGGGAGGAGCAGGAAGGCATTTTGAAAAAGGAGGTATGTCCAAAGAACAGGGGAAGGAGTTTTATGAAGGTCACATGGTAGTATATGCAGGCAGCAGAGAGAGACCTCCTGTTTGCATAAGAACACATGCTAAAAATAACAAGCAAACAAATAGGTTATACTGTGACCATGTGACTTATTGAAGAAGAATTTATTGATAAAAAGAGACTGTGAAGCTATGATCACACTATAACTATTAACTACAGTATATCTCTTCTCTCTATCTTATAAAAATGAATTCTTGTCTGTCTGTCTGTCTGTTCTCTAATGTGAACCAAACGACTGGACCGATCTTCACCAAATTTGGTACAGAGATACTTCAGATATCCGGGAAGGTTTAAGACGAGACTCCAACTCGCTCGGACGTACCGTTGCTGAGATACAGCATTCCAAACACAGTGCCCCCCCCCCTTAGCCAATACAAACCTGCAAGACTTTCACTCATATTCCAACTGCAAAACACTCGGTCACTCCACATGCACAATACAACACTGATATCCAAACTGAGATACACGCATCAGAGGATTAGATACACAGATCAGCACACAGTATCACACGCCAGAGGATTAGATACACGGGTCTGCACACAGTCCCACACACCAGAAGATTAAATACGCACTTCTGCACACAGTTCCACACACTGAAGGATTTGATACGTGCATCTGCACACGGTTCCACATGCCGAAGGATTAGATACAGGCGTCTACACACAGTTCCACACTCCAGAGGATTAGATACGCGCGTCTGCACACATTTGTACACGCCATAGGATTAGATACACGCGTCTGCACAGAGTACCACATGCCGTAGGATTAGATACACATGTCTACACATAGTTCCACACTCCAGAGGATTAGATACGCGCATCTGCACACAGTTTTACATGCCATAGGATTAGATACACATGTTTGCACACAGTACCACATGCAGTAGGATTAGATACGCGCGTCTACACATAGTTCCACACGCCGAAGGATTAGATACGCGCCTCTTCACACAATACCACACAAGGGAGGATTAGATACGTGTGTGTGCGCACAGTACCACACTTTGGAGGATTAGATACATGCCTCTGCACACAGTACCACAAGCCAGAGAATTAGATACGCGTCTCCGCACACAGTACCACACGGGGGAGGATTAGATACGTGCGTCTACACACAGTACCACATGCCGGGGGATTGGATACACGCGTCTACACACAGTTCCACACGCCATAGGATTAGATACGCGCCTCTTCACACAATACCACACAGGGGAGGATTAGATACATGTGTCTTCACACAGTTGTACATGCCATAGGATTAGATACACGCGTCTGCACACAGTAACACATGTCATAGGATTAGATACACGCGTCTGCACACAGTAACACATGCCGTAGGATTAGATATGCGCATCTACACACAGTACCACATGCCGTAGGATTAGATACGCGTGTCTGCACACAGTACCACTTGCCGTAGGATTAGATACGCGCATCTACACACAGTTCCACACTCCAGAGGATTAGATACGCGCATCTGCACACATTTGTACACACCATAGGATTAGATACACACGTCTGCACAGAGTACCACATGCCGTAGGATTAGATACACGCGTCTACACATAGTTCCACACGCCGAAGGATTAGATACGCGCCTCTTCACACAATACCACACAGGGGAGGATTAGATACGTGTGTGTGAACACAGTACCACAGTTTGGAGGATTAGATGCATGCCTCTGCACACAGTACCACAAGCCAGAGAATTAGATATGCGTCTCAGCACACAGTATCACACGGGGGAGGATTAGATACGTGCGTCTACACACAGTACCACATGCCATAGGATTAGATACGCCCATCTACACATAGTTCCACACGCCGAAGGATTCGATACGCGCCTCTTCACACAATACCACACAAGGGAGGATTAGATACGTGTGTGTGCACACAGTACCACACTTTGGAGGTTTAGATACATGCCTCTGCACACAGTACCACAAGCCAGAGAATTAGATACGCGTGTCTGCACACAGTATCACACGGGGGAGGATTAGATACACACGTCTACACACAGTACCACATGCCATAGGATTAGATACGTGCGTCTGCACACAGTACCACATGCCGGGGGATTGGATACGCGCGTCTACACACTGTTCCACATGCCATAGGATTAGATACGCGCCTCTTCACACAATACCACACAGGGGAGGATTAGATACACGTGTCTTCACACAGTTGTACACGCCATAGGATTAGATACACACGTCTGCACAGAGTACCACATGCCGTAGGATTAGATACACGCATCTACATACAGTTCCACACCCCAGACGATTAGATATGTGCGTCTGCACACAGTTGTACACGCCATAGGATTAGATACACGCGTCTGCACACAGTATCACATGCTGTAGGATTAGATACGCGCCTCTTCACACAATACCACACAGGGGAGGATTAGATACGTGTGTCTGAACACAGTACCACACTTTGGAGGATTAGATACATGCATCTGCACACAGTACCACATGCCAGATAATTAGATATGCGTCTCAGCACACAGTACCACACGGGGGAGGATTAGATACGTGCATCTGCACACATTACCTCACGCCAGGGATTAGATACACCTGTCTGCACACAGTACCACACGCCAGAGGATTAGATACACGCGTCTGCACATAGTACCACATGCCGTAAGATTAGATATGCACGTCTGCACACAGTTTCATTTACCGGAGGATTAGATACGTGCCTCTTCACACAATGCCACACGGGGGAGGATTAGATACACACATCTGCACACAGTACCCCACCAACAAGGATTAGATACTTGCGTCTAAACACAGTACTGCATGGGGAAGGATTAGATACAGCATTACTCCAGGTATCCATAACAACTGATCACAGGTTTTTCACTGATATCCAAAATGAGATACACATAATCACATGACGCTTATGGACATACACACAAACCACATACAAAATACACCAGGGCAAAACTGGACAATCCTTATGGGGCCACTACACGAACATAACATGTAATATACCCGTGCGAAGCCGGGTCCTCCCTCTAGTATATAATATATATTATAATATATATACATATATAAATCTATTTCCATGCTATCAGAAATATGTTGCATGCTTGTCACAACCCCCCTGCTATTTGATCTTAATGCCGGTATCAATGACTTCATAGAGAATATTTCGGGATTTGGCCCCTGCGCTGTACTACAGATCCTCTGATTGATTTCCCAGCTGATGGATTTTGTTCCTTCTGAGATAATCAAACCAGAATAACACCGCCAGACCGAACTAGAAAGGGAAAGATGCTGAACATGTGTCCTAAGTGAAACACTTTAACTGGAGATATTATTATGAGGCAATAGTGATTTCATGTTAAGGTATTTCTTCATTGTACGTGTAATAGGACAGTGAGATATATAAGTAAATGAGTGAATACAGAGTGAATGCTATTTGTAGCCCACTACAGTATAACTAGATCAAGCTCCAGTCTGGAAGGTATCATGTAGACAATATCTGTGTAATAATGAGCACTTTTTGTTATTTGTTGCTATGTCTGGCTTATGATACCTTGTTTAGCTACAATGAATATATTTAATCCATCAGACAATATACTAAATATTTATGTGTATTTTAAAGCAAAAGCTTTTAAGACAAATATTGTTGAACATGTTGATATTAATCTAATGTTCTCTTGTTACTAATGTTAAAAAATCTATTTTATCCAAATAACTAAGTGATAAAGTAAAAAGCTGCTTTAAAACGTAGCGTGACATGTCTGTTTGACAGGTATAATCAAACCAGAATAACACTGTCATTCTGATGAACAAAGCGATATCCAGAACAGCCACTAGGAAAATTACAATGCCTAAACATGTCATATATATATATATATATATATATATATATATATATATATATATATATACTGTGAGAAGGTGACAGGAAGAGAGTTGGAGTCCAGATATATCAGCCTCAGGTTTCTGACATACGTGTGGTCCAGGCGGATCTGGAGTAGGCCTCAGCCCAGGCGTAGGTCCTTGGCTCATTACTGGGCCCAGAAAAAATGAAGAACCTACATTCCAGGGGGCATTTCCAGGAGGTGAAAGCAGGTGTATGGTTCTGTCCTGTAACCCTGAGTCTGGTGAGACAATATTGCGTCTGTTTTGTTTGTGTGGCTGGTAGTAAGCCACACATATAGTTAGGTTAGCCTACTGTTTAGTCACTCAGACAAGCAGGTATTTTATTTTGTTTTTTTTGCCTGAAGTTAAGGCTGTATTTTGTTTTGCTCCTTTTGTGCCTGAAGACAAGGTTTATTTATTTTCCTGTTTTTTTTTTCCTAAATAAACCAGTTTGCTGCACCTTTTGTGTCCCTGTCTTGACTGTTTGTATCCGCACCACTGCTTCTACTGAGCTAACTTCTGCACAATACATATATGGGATTACCATGGCATAACAAAATTACAAAAGTGATTCTGACCTCAGTATTCAGTACTCCCATTATGTCACTGATAGAATTCCCACCGGCCCTCAACCCACAGGAAATATCCTCTCATCCAATCACAACAGCTGAGAGCCAATCACCACTTCCCTTGTTGACGTAGGTAGACATTTCCTGTTCCTGTTCCATTAGATAAGCATAACTATTGCTCATATGTTATACCCATGTAATATTATTTCATACCATTATGCAGAGTGGGCCATTTATGTGGATACACCTAAATAAAATGGGAATGGCTGGTGATATCAACGTCCTGTTTGTGGCACATTAGCATATGGGAGAGGGAAAACTTTTCAAGATGGGTGGTGACCATAGCGGTCACTTTGGACTCGGCCATTTTGGATCCAACTTTAGTTTTGTCAATGGGAAGAGTGCCAATTGACACATCAAACTTGTAGTGAATTTCACAAGAACAACAATGGAGTGCTTGGTTTTAACGTAACTTTATTCTTCCATGAGTTATTTACAAATTTTCGACCACTTACAAAATGTGTTCAAAGTGCTGCCCATTGTCTTGGATTGTCAATGCAAGCCTCTTCTCCCACTCTTGACACACTGATAGCAACACCGCAGAAGAAATGATAGCACAGGCTTCCAGTATCCGTTGTTTCAGGTGCTGCACATCTCGTATCTTCACAGCATAGACAATCGCCTTAAAATGACCCCAAAGATAAAAGTCTAAGGGGGTCAGATCAGGAGACCTTGGTGGCCATTCATCTAAGACACACAAAAGAAGCAAAAAGAAGAAACTGAAGAACAAAACAAAAACACCAAGGCACTAAAAAACATGCGGTGTGTTCCTTTGCATAAAGCTACAAGTGTACAAGTAATAACTGAAGACATGACTAGGAGAGTGGCCTGTCCAGATGCCTAGGCAACTTTGCACCAACATAAGGCTCTCTTTCTCATGAGAAGCATCAAGCATTGTATGGTTGTCTAGTCATCTGGACCACCTGGACTCTTGGCTGTGCCTCTAATGTCACTTTTAATGTCTGACATGAGGCAGGGACATTGTCCTTATTGACAATATCCTTAAACCTTCTACTGATTTGTTACGCAGACACATACCAGTACTAGTGAGCTCAGAACTAAACCATTTCTTCAATCATAATGGTGTCATTCTGCAAAATTACATAATCCCTTTAAATCTCTAAAAGTATCTGCATTGTAATGACATGTGCGATTGTGGCATCTGGAAATGATCAGATTGTTTTCCATAAAAATGGGCATATTCACTGACAATAAGCATATGTTTGAAAATAGCAAAGAATGAAAATGCTATTTTTAATAAGAAAGTTGTAGATCATTTTCTTATAGGGTGAGTGAGCTTTACTTACATACAGATGTTTCTATCATCGCCCTAGGTTAAATTTGGTAAGAGACTCCCTTTTGTCATGAAACATATTCAACTGCATTAAATACTACATTACAGAACACAGCCACTAGGTGGCCACATACAGACATATATATGGGGTGAGACAAGGCTGTAGCCTGAGCCCAACGCTCTTCAACATCTATATCAATGAACTGGCTACAGCTCTGGAGGCCTCACCAACCCCAGGCCTCACCCTGAACAATCGAGAGGTGAAGTTCCTGCTATACGCCGACGACCTCCTACTCCTGGCCCCCACCGAGAAAGACCTCCAAGAAAGCCTGTCAGTGCTGGAAAAATTCAGCACCACATGGGCCCTACCCATCAACCAGAAGAAGACCAAAGTCATGGTATTTCAGAAGAAGGGCCACAATAAAGCCTCCACCACCCCACAATTCACACTGAACGGCTCCACACTGGAGAAAACCAACAGCTACACCTACCTGGGGCTGGAGCTCAGCCAATCAGGAAGCTTCAAAGCAGCAATAGAAACCCTGAAAGCAAAAGCCTGCAGAACCTTCTACGCCATCAGAAGACAACTGTACCACCTCAAACCACCGGTGAGGGTCTGGCTGAAGATATTTGACGCAGTCATCTCCCCGATCCTTCTCTATGGCAGTGAGGTTTGGGGCCCAGCCACCTACCCAGACCAGTCAAAGTGGGATTCCAGCCCAACAGAGAACTTCCACCTGGAGTTCTGCAAATACCTGCTCCATGTCCATCGCAACACCACCAACATAGCCTGCAGGGCAGAGCTAGGCAGACTCCCCCTATGGCTCACCATACAGAAGAGGGCGCTAGCTTTCCAGGCACACATCCAGGTGAGCAAGCCCGACTCCTACCACCACCAAGCCTGGCTAAGCCACCCGAGCAAACCAGACATTCACCAACCAAACAACAGCCAACCACCAAACCAAAAACACCAACAGATGATAACCAAGGCCGAGATAAAGGCGACCACGGAGGCAAACAAAGAGCGGTACATTGAAGAATGGAGAAACGAAATAAATAACTCCAAGAAACTCACCGTGTACCAATCCCTACAAAGGGACTACACCATGGCCACCTACCTGGAGAGAATACGCCACCCCAAGCACAGACAGACCCTGAGCCGGTACAGACTGAGCGCCCACAACCTAGAGATAGAGACGGGGCGATACAGGCAGACGTACAAGCCACGGGAGAACAGACTGTGCCAGCACTGTGACCAGGGGGCCCTAGAAGACGAGACCCACTTCCTGCTACACTGCACCAAATACTCAGCTGTGAGGGCCGTCTACTACCCAAAGACTCTCTGCCCACATCCCAGACTTCATATCTGCAGACGAGAAGAGGAAACTCTACATCCTACTGGGAGAAGAAGAGGCCACTGTGGAGATCGCTGCCCAATACGTGTCCAGCTGTCACCAAACCAGAGGAAGATGAGACTCCACGGACTGTTATATTTATCCCAATACACCCGCCCCACCCCCACCTCCAACCCCCCCATATAGCAGTCACCAACGAAGAAGAAGATGAGACTCCATGGAGTGTTATATTTATCCCAATACACCCGCCCCACCCCACCCCCACCTTCAACCCCACCCCCCCATATAGCGGTCACCAACGAAGAGGAAGATGAGACTCCATGGACTGTTATAACCCAAACCACCCCCCCATACCCACCACCCACCCAACCCAACTCCCCCCCCCCCCCCCCGCCCACTTTACTAGCTTTGGCAATGCCAAATACCTATTCGGACGTGCCAATAAAGCATTTTTTTATTTGATTTGATTTGATTTATATGGTGGAGATTTAGTGACACTGTATCACAAAATCCTATGTTTTTAAAAAAGCTAGCCATCTAGCCCCAAATATTAAGATACACTGATCCAGGAGGAAAGAGAAGAAAAAACATCTGTACAGACAAGAAAACCATCATCCTAATATCTACAGTTAGACATGATTTTTTTCAATAACTCAGTTCATACAAAGGCATCAAAAACAAGCAAACTTTCTATTACACATAGATTTCCTGTTAAGTTAGGCCTGGTTCACATCTGCGCTTGGTATTCCATTCGAGGAGTCCGCTTGTGGATTAAAAAGTGGTGAGCAATGAAAACACAGAGACCCCATAAGCTGTAATGAGGTTGGTGTGTTTTCTTCACAGTGAACTACTTCATGAACTACTTTTCTCTCCACATGTCTCATGCAGACATCGCGTGAAAAACACATGGACCCCATTATAGTCTATGGGGGCCATGTGCTTTCATTGCTCACCACTTTTTAATGCGTTCGGTATTCCTTTCGGGGGGTTCCTCATGTGGACTTCCCAAACGGAATACCAAAGGCAGATGCGAACCAGGCCTTAGGGTAGAGTGGATCAACATGTCAAAGCTAGACCTATTAATTATTATAGCATTATCATTAAAAATAAGACAAATGTAAAAAACAATATAATTGTATAAATAATTCAGTTATGATGTTACAATTGTTCCTGGCTATGTGTAATATAGTACTAGTATGGCGGATGTCAGGAAGGGGTTACATTTATAGTATTACAATTATTACTGGCCATATAATACTAGTTGTAGAGACCAACAAAATTCTGCGCCGCAACATTCTGAACTATTAGTATGTTTGACTACCAATTTTGCCAAGTCATATCACATCCTGGATATAATACTAAAGACCAAAGCCTTATGAAATAAATTTATTATCAAATTTTTCCATTAAATGCTGTCAGAAATTCTTCAATGTAAGATAGATATCCAAATTATATATTAAAATCTGAATAGAAAAGTATTATAAAAAAAACTGTGAAGAATAATTGGCTTTGAAAAAAAAATATTTCCTAGCTTTCAGTATAGGAGAAAGCTATTTTTCCTTGTAAGGAAG
This sequence comes from Leptodactylus fuscus, assembly GCF_031893055.1. Classification (NCBI taxonomy): domain Eukaryota; kingdom Metazoa; phylum Chordata; class Amphibia; order Anura; family Leptodactylidae; genus Leptodactylus; species Leptodactylus fuscus. Next base: position 174,326,503 of record NC_134267.1, on the reverse strand, counting down.
TTTGGCTATCTCTAGCCTCATTACTCTTCGGTTTACAAATGAAAGTGTTGTATTTATATCTATGTGCTAAATCTTACACTATAAATCATGGCTCGCTCCCATACTTGTGTTACTGTTTACACATAGTACTACAGTATATTTCCATGTTTTACATTATAAATAGACTCACAGCAGAAACGTTGTGGTAGAAAAACATTTGATATACTGTAAAATAAACCATTTCCTGCCCAGTTGCAAACTTGTTTTCTTTAGGATGTAATGTTACTGCTCCATGATAGATGATATTTCTTTTATAATATTAAATTGTCTATTAGTTTAACATTGTTATATCGTCACTGTAAATTATAAAGTGTAACTTTAGAACACGCATAAAATGACAATGTTCTCACCGTAAATACATCAGGGTTTTGGAGCAATATACACTAAAAACTGACTTAGGGTGCATTCACACGATGTCTTTTGGCACGTAATGTGCCAAGTAGACGGCCCGTGATTTTGCGGCTGCCGCAAAATAGCGCCGCGTATACAGTACCGGCTCCAATTGAAAACAATGGGAGCGTATACGGCCCGCAAAAGATCCCGCGGCGTCTACTTGGCACATTACGTGCCAAAAGACATCATGTGAATGCACCCTCACTTTTCTTGCACCTCATTTCTCAATTGATTTAGATGTTTCCCTTCCATCCCACCAGGCGCACAATAATGGGGTATTTCTGTTCCTGTGTGCTGGTAGGACAGAATGTAATTTTTAATAAATGGTTAAATAATTAACCCACCCCCTTCCTCACTATAATGAAGGAAGTACTCACCCCCCACATGTGTTTTTTTTTCTGTCCTGTGTTGGTGGGACAGTTGGAGGAAGGTTATTCCTTCCCTATAGGGAAGTTATCTAGATTTCTGGACAATTTATCCCTCCTCGCTCCTGCTTGTCCTCTATCCTCCTGTTGTGAGCACTCTTTTTCTGCCTTTGGCCGTACCATTTATACACATTGTGGAGGAAGGCAATTTATGGACTGAATTGTTATCAATATCACTTGGTTGATGTCTTAAAGCTATACTGCATAACCATTGCTAAAGTGAACCTCAATAATGAAACACATTTTTGTACATACATAGTACAGGTGAATATAAGAAACTTTGTGTTTAAGAAATATGTTTCTGTTTTCATTTATTAAGCTGACTTACATTTTACACATTAGTATATAGGGATGGGAGAGGGGAGGAAGAGGCTGCTAGAGAAGACATACAAATAGACATTCTTCTCTTCTGTGAGTGGTGTAGCCCATTTAACATTGCTGTGTTTCAAGATTGGAGTCTATGAAAGAACAGAATAAGCTAATAAATCATATAACACCCTAGTCCTCTCTCTCCTCTCTCCATAGAGTTCTGAGCTCTCTCTTTACACATAGTAAAGATAAGAAGGAGAGCATCCTACTAAGTGGAAAAGAAAGAATATTTGCTTAATAAGCTATATTAGAATTTTTTTTTATATTCACCTGTACTATTCATTCATGCAAAGTGGTTTTATAATTAGAGGTCCACTTTAATATATGTACAATTGTGTATTTTTTTATTTATTTATTTTTTCAAATGTAGATTGTGAGCCCCATATAGAGATCACAATGTACATTGTTTTTTTCTTTTTTTTTTATTTAAGTATGTGTTTGTAAAATGGGAGGAAATCCATGCAAACACGGGGAGAACATACAAACTCCTTGCGGATGTCAAACCCAGGACTCCAGTGCTGCAAGGCTGCAGTGTTAACCACTGAGCCACCGTGTTGCCCCTACAATTGTGTATTTTTATACTCTCTATACTGTCTATACTTTTGTTTCTATACTATATACCAGAGGTGCAGAGTTATTTCCATTATTGGTCCAGTCAAGAGGACTACATTCTCCATGCTCAGTCTTTTCATAACATTCACCTTTACAGACCTTGTGGTGTTAGGCTCCATGCACATGACCATGTGCTTTGTCAGTGTGCCAGCCATGTTTTCATGGTTAGCATAATGACCCATTATATTGTAAATGCCCGATACACAGGCCTGGGCAAAACTCAGGACAGGTCATACATTTGCACCACTTTGCCTTTTCTCTTGACTTAACATATTCTGAGATGTTAGGCTTGAGAGGAATAGCTTTTAAAGCACATGACACAAGATGTTTATCCTATATGTTTCTATGTGTGTGTGCTTGTTGTGAACTTCAACCTGTCAATGGCTTTGCAAGCATGTTGCCATTTTGTATTTAAGGTATTTCATGAGAAGCATACATAATAGTTTTCAGGGTTATACTGTAGTATTTGCAAATTTCATGTCTATCCATATTTTAGAACTGTTTTATATCTGCTCCGTGTTGGAGTTAATAGAAACATGAGTATTTATTCTGGGGTGGCAGATTAAATCTGGACTTTCATATGATCAAACCATATTGTGATACCAATAGTAGAGATATTGATCTAATGTCTACTATAGAAGATTCTGTCATGTTATTTATATTAGTGTCTATGGAATGAACACAGAATCCATCTGTGACCGTTTTCTGCAACAGTTTAATGTCCGTTGCTGTCATCCTATGATGGAAGACAGCAATGAACATTTACTATGGTAATTTGAATGGACCCTTAGAGGCAACACTTGGAATTGCAAGATGTTTAGGATTTATTTTTATTTTTTTTAAGATCTGAAAAATTAAAAACATCACCAAAAATCCTTTAAAAATATGTTTAAAATAAAAATGAGATATAAACAATAGGTGAGTCTCATTCCCCCCGCCGCATTCCCTTTACCATGTATAATACATATTAAAGTGAAAAAGAAGGTTTTTGAGTAGATGCAATTTTCAGATTTTTTTTTTTTGCGGGGTTGATATATATTTAAGAACTTTGATATCATGTGTACGAAATACTAAGTACTGCATACCAGGCATGAAAGTATAAGAATAATACTGCCATTGAGAGGCACTAAGCCTTGGAGCTGTTTGCCCTTGTTAAGTGATTTATATTGTCATATTCTTTTATATTCACTGTCATGCAAATTACATTTCTAAACACAACATCACAATTACTCAATGATAAAAGAAGTGAGTCTGCTGTTTATGTTACCACTGAAAGTATGTTCACGTGTGAGCTCTGGGTTCCTTCAGTTTTTGGTTGTTTGCTGAAATGTGTTTATCACACGTCGCCTGCTAAAAAATAAGTGGCATCTAGTTATAAATTCTAGCCAATGGGCAGATGGCCACATGTAGACACGTACAGTATGTGAAAGGTCTATTTATCCTCCTTTATTCCTTACAAGGCTGCCATTACCATTTACCCAGAAGGAGAGTTAGCACACCTTAATGATGTTATTTTTCTTCTCCAAGGAAAATATGAGTTACACTTCTAAAACCAAATTCTTGGATATGAAGCAGAGAATGAAATATTACCAGTTGTACAACGAAAAACACATTGCGTCCTGCCAACCACATGACTCAGTGGAAGGTCTTGAGCTCTTTTCTAGTTACAGTCTTGCTCAGTTTCAACCCCTTTTACTGGATCTGGGGCATAGTGAGTAAATCTGTGGACTCTATAACAATTTCTGAATGTGCAACCCATTTATTATTTTAAGTGTGAATATGTCTTCTGTGATATTGCTAGAGAACGTGGGGAATGGGGAGTCTGCCATGAAAAATACCAAAGTCACCATCTTCAAGTTCAATATAGCCAAAATGTCATAAATAAAATCTTACGTTTGCACTAATCTACCAAAATAGGTCCAAACAATTTCTGATATTAGTCGCTGGTTTCTACAAAAGACCAATGTTTGTCAGGTTCTACTTTGTATCTAATATCTATGGTCAGTTCTGCACTTAGTACTATAAGCAGGACACAACAGAAGCTCTGAGTGCACTCACTGTATTATGGGTTAAATAAATCATTTAATATTCACCGTATATACTCGAGTATAAGCTGACCCGAATATAAGCCGAGATCCCTAATTTTACCACAAAAAAACTGGGAAAACTTATTGACTCGAGTATAAGCCTGGGGGGGATCCACCATTGCAGATAAAATGTCTGATCATGTGCATTGCAGCTTAGTAACTCCATGGGGATCATAGTAATAGCAGTTAACCCCATCATGTCCCTCACATTAACCCCCTGCAGAGTTAGCTGCATGTGTTAACCCATTGAGAGTGCTAACAGCCCTTTTTTGATAATAATTTTTTTGCCTAGAAAACCCTGTTAAGGACTGTTATGAGTATAAATGTGGTATAGCGCCTAATAAACATATAGGTGTATCTGAAATTCAGAAGGATTCCAGGTGCAGATCCTTGTCAGGGTTCTCTATCCAGGCTGCTGCACCTTTGATGTTACTATGCCAACCTGGGAAACGTTTGCAGTTTCAGGGGCTTCCTGGCTTGGTCCAGTTAGCAGCTGAAAAGGCCTATAAAAGACCACGCCCTACTGAGACATGTGCTGACTATTAGTTTGCCACTGCTAATTTGGCTCCCATGTTCGGTGTACCTGTGTGACTTGTAACCTCTGGATTGCTCCTTGGATTTCCCTTTTGCCTCTGATTCTGTTGTGACGTTCCCGGCTTGCTTTTTGACCCTTGGCTACTTTCTGGTCTGTCAGCGGACCAAAACAACAAATAAGAGGTCTGCTAAAACAGCAGTTATATAGGAGTTGACAGACTTCATTGACTATAATGGGGTCCATCTGGGATCTGTTGTTTTAAAACTGAAAGTGGCAGATGAAAAAGCCATGTGCATAGGACCTCTTTTTCCCCTGATTTCAGGTGGACATTGCAATGAAGTTACAAATGTGAACATAGCCTTAGAAAAAAAAATTGATAGGCCCTGCTCTACTATAATTAAAGACACTTTACTTTGATAGAGGTCAAGTGGCATTTCATCATATTTCTATAGAAGCAAAGATTACAACAGAAGAGCATCTGTTATTGCTGGAATTTCCAGCTTAGTTATTTGTTAGTTTTTGTCTATTTCAATGACCTGTAGATGTCTCCTCTCTTGTAAATGACATTCAGCTTACAATAGGAAGTATGCAGAAAATGTTAAAATGGAAATAAAACTCCTATTTCAGGAGTGCAGAGAGGTTGCCTTTATACTCCCTGTTGCTTTGATTTCATAATACGTAATATGGAAGAATATAATTTGATTCGCTGTCCTTAGTTTTATACAGCCATATAGCCATAAATATATACATAAAGAAATACTTATTGTTTTTGAAGTCAATGTACTGTATAGTACTATTACTTGCTTATTACATTGCATTTGGCACAGTACAAGAACAAAGCTCATGTCATTCAAAAATGTATATACTCTTCAAGCTATATAGGTCTATCAGGATCTGATACGGCTGTGGCCATGTGGCTTATTTATTTATATGGTAGTACAAAAGAGATGTTTATGAGAAAATAATGGCTACCTTCTTCCAAAAACAGCACTGCACTGTTTGGCATTGAAACTCATCCTTATTCATTTCAGTGAAGACAGTCATTGGATGTTTTTCTAATCTTGTATAAACACTTAAAGGGGTTGTCCGGGATAAAATTGGTATTCCTACACTAATCTATACATCCTCCCCCTGTTTACTTTCTAAATTACATACTTTACCCAGTTACCCATATCCCTGGAGCAGTCATGTGACCATCCCAGGGATATAGATGACTGATGACGTTCAGTTTACCCGTTTCCTGAAATGGAACATCACCAATACCGCCCCCTTCCACCCCATTACTTACATAGTACTTATGGAACTCAGGCATCAGAGGCATCCCGGGAATGTACATGTGCCATTGGCCAGAGGTGCCATTTCTACTGCGCATTAGCTGGCAGAGTCAAAGAAGAGGAGGAGTCATGTCAGAAGAGAAGTCTGGAGTGGAAGACACGTATGTATGATGGGGTTAAAGAGTAGGCTGATTTATTTAGTTGGGAAGGCATGTAGTGAGTGGGATAGCTAGGGGGACAGGGAGGGGGTATAAGGGATTGAGAGATGAAAGGGGTAAGTTAGAGGGAGGTATTGTGAGACAGTCTACAACCCAGTCCTCAAATTGTCCCCCAGGATCCGTAGCACCAGCCTTTTGGGCTGGTGACTCAAATCTCGTTAGCCCTACTTACAACTGTACTGGCATACAAAGCATAGCTGTATATCTTTCAAGTCTCTGAGATTTTACTGCAGCACCCACAACTACCGCTACCCAGAATCTGCTGTAGGAAGGGGGTAGGGAACCCTGGTCAAAGTTTTGCATTCAGCCCACAAGTCTTTAGTTACACCAAAGGCTGCATGCATAATCTGAACAGGGGCTTAAAGCCTTCCTTGCTTATCGCAAACAACTAGAAACTTGAACATGGTGAAATAGCCATTTGTACCGGGCCATAACAAAGAGCACTCAGCTGTTTCCTGAGGGTATGAACATGATACCTTCTATATAGTATATTTTAAGAAGTATGGAAGAAAGGGCTGCGTTTCATCTACTGGTGACTTACCAGGCTTTTTTGTCAACTCTTTCTGCAGAATTTCACTGTTAAAACACAAGGTGGAATCCAAGGAAAATTTGCAACAAAATTTGCCACCGATTTCACTGGCTATTTTGCAGCAATTCCATTTTTTTCAGACCATTTTACAAAGTATTAATGGCATGGACATTATGTGAAATCCAAACATTATGCCATGATTTTTTCTGGTTGTAGTGAATTTACCTTGTTCATGGGCCAATAAACAACTCTTCATACCAGCATCATTTATGCGGTTGGATCCCAGCGGTAGAGAGAAGCTACTTTTACCAACAACTGCAGGTAATTCTGAATGAATTTCTTACTTTAGTGTAATGGAGTTTCACAATGTCCTGATAATACAATGGAGCGTACTGTTCGTATGCTGTTTTCTTGACATATGGAAGTCTCCCTTCTGCTTACATGGTACTATTCTCCCTCTTCCTACAGCAACCTGCTGCTGCATTCATACGTGATGAGGTTCTTAAATATAATCTTTATTTTAATCTCCAGAGGTACAAAGAGTTTAACAGCAACATGCACCTTCACGAAATGAAATCTAAGTTGAAATGTAAGATTTAAGGTGCAATAGACACACGTTTATGAGAACGATGAAGTCTCTGCAGTATAGAAAATACATTTTGGAAAGTGTTATTAAGAAATAAAGCAATGCAAGAAATTAAGCTATAAAATATGATTTTTTTTTTCAACCAGTTTACTTTCCGATTGGGATTCAGAGATAAATTACGCTATAATTCTGTACAATTAGTCATCTTACTGTACCTGATTAATGAGAATCATTTTATTATAGTTGGAGAATTGTATCTTAAGTTTTGTGCTAAAAACTTTGCTGAAAAAAGTCTAGAAAATGGGAATTAATTGACTGAGGGCAGAAATTTGTTCTTGGGTTTAATATCTCCAATATTTTGCTTTACTGTCTGTAGAAGGCCAGTAGGCCATAGTCCTAAAACTGATTTATGAGGAAATAGCTGGACTACAGGAAAATCAGGAGTAAAATTATAGACAATCTGTACCACTGTCATGTTAAGACACTCCCAATAGCATGACCATAGCAAATTAGATCTGTCCTAAGACATCACTGTGTGCATCAGGATGTAGTGGACCAGCTTCCTCCAAGGAAACGGCAAGAAAACTGCGCTCACCCTGAAATGATCAGAACACCTTTATTAGTACAACACGTTTCAGGACACAAAAGGCCCTCTCTCAAGTGCAAATTTTCTTCCTGGTGCACCGTGGAGGAAAAGGGCTTTTGTAGCCCGAAATGCGTTGTGCTAATAAAAGTGTTCCAATCATTTTTGGGTGAGCACTGTTTTCTTGCCGTTTCCTTGGAGGAGGCTGGTCCACTACATCCTGTTGTCCTGAAGTCCCTGTGGCGTGTCTCAGTGGCTGCCCAATAACCTCACTTTTGGAGTGAGCATTATATGCCAATAAGGTTGTTGTGACATCTTCACAACCTTACCAGGTGAGGAGCTATTTGACATATGCTATCCTGCCTAACAAGTGGCAATACGCAAGGATCTGCTCGGTGCTGGTTTTTCTTATCACTGTGTGCATGACCCCTGTACTATAGCATCACCGTATGTATTGCTCTCTACTGTGATGTCACTGTGAATATTAACTCAGTACTGTGACATCATTGAGTGCATTATCTGTGTACTGTGTCATTACTTTATCATCTCTGTACTGTGATATCTCTGTGTACATTACCCAGTACTGTACAGAAAACAACAGCACACACAAGAGATTGATTGCAAGCACAAATGTAGTTTATTTGCTCAGCTAGGAGTGTAGATAGAAAATTGTTCACCAACTACACGTGGATATAAATAATTGTTTTTAGAACAAATTTGTGGTGTTTCCAAGCCAGATCTGTATATGGAGCAATGAGTCAGGATGGGTGGAGCTCCCTGTACTGTAACATCACTGTATGACTTATATCTGTACTGTGATATCACTGTGTGCATTATAGCAGTACTGTTACATACATGTGTATATTGTCCCAGTACTGCATATATACTATCCTTATAATGTGATATCACTGTCTGCATTATCCCTGTACCGATACATCAGTGTTTGCATCATCCCAGTACTGAGAAATCACTGTGAATTATTCCTGTAGTGTAACATCACTGTGTGCATTATTCCTGAGAGATAATTGCATTTATTATTCCTATAAAGTGGTATCATGTGTTTTATCCTGGTACTGTGACAGCACTGTGTGTATTATCCCTGTACTGTGACATTACTGTGTGTATTATCGCAGTACTGTGACATCACTGTGTGTATTATCCCTGTACTGTGACATCACTTTGTGCATTATCCCTGTATTGTGACATTACTGTGTTTATTACTTCTGTAATGTGACATCATTGTGTGCATTATCCCAGTATTGTGGCATCATTGTGCGCATGATTCCAGTCCATCTTGATTAATTTACCATAACATGGTCTGAGCTGCTTCTTGGTGCTGTAGGTTGATCATTGTAATACATGTTTGTACGAAGAATCACCAATAATTACAGGGGTGAGCCAAATGTTTTGGCCACAAGAAAATGTCCGCTTACACTTACGCAGTCAGCTTTGCCCGAGGCCCAAGGCCTAGAAGTTTGAACCCAGTTCCGGAAGAGGACGCGAAGAGAGGCCGTTCCAAACAAAGATGAAGGCAGCGCTGGAGATTTCTCTCACAGCATTGGGGATGCCCTAGAGAACTCATTTGCATACTGATGAAATCCGTGATTTCTACTGAACGGCAGCCCGGAGAAGCCATCTAAAGGTAGGAGAAGAATAGCCTTTCTTAAGGCTATTCCGATGTGGTAGGCAGAAAAAATAACATTTTAATGATAGAATTCCTTTAAGCATTCAGTCTAGCCAAAATGTGGTTGTGTTCCTTTAAAAGTTTGGGCATACTTGCAATACAATAACATTATTAAAGGAGTCATGAGTTCCCATATAAATTACTGTCAATGTCACTTATGCTATTAGTAATAATGAAAAAAAATTGCACAAGCGCCTATTCAGATGGTGACTCAGATCATCATAAAGCAGTGAGTAATATAATTGCTGCTTCTTAATGTAGTCAGGCTGATACAAGCAATGTGCTGATAAGTGCAGATCCTGTATCTTATAGAAGTGTTTACCTAATAGGGAATGTCACTAGTCTCAAGACTCAAATAGTCAATAAAGCTTCCGAAACAGGTGGGGACTTTACTGTTCTGTAGTATGAGGCGAACGTGCAATGGCCTCTGTTATTCCCTCCTCTCTTGTTTTATTAGTGAAGTCAATGTAATAGTATAGTATCTCAGTGCATTTACAACTAATAATGAAAATATCAAAGGAAATATTTCTTATGCAATAAAATAGATAAAAATGTGCCTTCATATTGCACTATAATATGGAGTTATGATTCTAAGGGAGAATATTTCACTATATAGAGCATGCACTACTTTTCTAATGTTGCGTGCAGAATTCAAGAAAGAAATAAAATCGGTATGAATCTACATAAAATTGGAGACATGAATGTACAGTTTCCCCACATAGAAGTACAGGATATGCACTGTAGACTGTTTTGAAACAGTTTAACTCTAAAAATTAGAAATTCAATTAACATAATTATGTAATAAAATATTATTGTAAAATTAGTAGTTTTAATGTAATGTTATCATTGCAATGCAATCTACACAATTCACGTCAGCCTGTGTGATGTAAGTGTCTTCTACGTCAGTCTCTCCTGGCATGGCTGACTTCTTGCAAACTATCAAATCCCTCCTGGGAGATCTCACATACCCCCCTCCATGCCGAGCTCCACAATGCTTGTGCCCCTGTAGCTATAGAGTGAGGTTTAGTTTTAAGTCATAATTTCAGTTTATACAAAAAAATTATAGTGCAATTATATGGTAGATTAGTTCTACAATGATATAGCTACATAGCTCTAAAACTTCTTTGATTTCCACTATCTATCTGTGAATGTTGTGTGCAGAATCTCCTGTGTATTTCCATGTGATACAGCTTCTACTCTCCTCTGCCTCCTGCTTGCAAAAACTGGAAGGTAGAAACCTATCAATCACAAGCAGGAGGCAGAGAGGAGAGCTGTGCACATGAAGCAGCAACTTATAGAAAATCTGGAGTATGTGCAGGGTAAGGAGAGTTTTATTACTTAGTCCCTTGAGGGCATTTTTTTTTTTATTTGTTCTTTTACTCCTTACCCTTTGTTTACATCTGCATTTGGTAATCCGTTCGGGGAGTCCGCATGGGGACCCCCCCAACAGAATACCAAACGCATTTGCAAGCGCTGTACAGTGAAAGCACACGGACCCCATAGACTATAACGGGGTCCATGTGCTTGCAGCACGCTGCCCGCATGAATCATGCGAACAAGAATGTAGATTGTGAATTACTTTCCTGTCCGCATGTTCTGTGCGGAGATCTGGTGGCAAGCACATGGACCTCATTATAGTCTATGGGGATTTGTGTGCTTTTACTGCACAGCGCTTGCAATTGCGTCTGGTATTCCGTTCGGGAAGGGGGGGGTCCACATGCGGACTCCTCAAACGGATTACCAAACGCAGAAGTGAACCAACCCTTATCTTCAAAAAGCCATAACTTTATGATTTTTCTTTTCACATGACTTATTTTTTGTGAAACAAGTTGTACTTCCTAATGGAAAGATGTAGTATTGTGTACAATGTACTGTGAAGCTGGAGAGTAATTCAGAAAGGAGTGTGCCAAGTTTTCTTTTTTGCACAGCGTCACCTGCAGTAAAATTGTCGTGTTACCTTTATACTGTGGATCAGTATAAGCACAACAATACCACATTTACATAGTTTTTATAATGTTTTCATACCATTAAAAATAATTTAAAACTGAAAAACAAAATTCTATGAATCTCTGTATTCTGACAACATATTCTGTAGCTTTAACCTTTTTTCTGAGGCAAGTTGTAGTTTTTATGGTCGATAGCATTATGGGGAAAGCCGGATGTTTTGAGCACTTTCTTTTAACCCCTTCCCACCACAGCCAATTTTTCACTATTGTATTTTTCTCTACGCAGAGCAGTATAAGTCTGGGGCCCCACGTGGTGGAAATGCCGCAGAGAAAATTACGGTGTCTTATGGCCTGAGCAAAGTCTCATCCACTTTGTGGTAAAATCCACGCTGCGGAAATGTGACAATTTTGGAAATCACAGCATGTCAATTATACCTAAGGACACACGGTTTCTTGGCGGTTTCCCCATACGTGCAATTGAAACAGAAAGTCCTTAAAGAAACCTCTTTAAATTTTCTGTCTATAGCGCTGCGGGAAGAACTGCAATGCGTTGCCACTGTGGTTCTTAGCCTAATGGCTTAATTTTTACGGGACAAATTTTAATTTATTATAGTACCATTTAATATTCTGTGCAATGCACAGGGAAGCTGGAAAAAATTCAGAATAAGGTGGAATAGAAAAATTTCCTTATGGGCTTCGTTTTCATGGCGTTCACTGTACAGCCAAAATAACATGTTACCTGTATTCTATCCTGGTAAATTATTCCAGAGATACCAAATTATTATTTTTTTTTTTACATTTTGAACACTTAAAAAATCCAGAACGTTGCAAAAAAATTCTTGAAGTTGGCATGTTCAATGTAAACTTTTTCTATTTCCATGTATAGGAATGTATGAGACATCTTTATTGCAGAGCCAGATGTACTTTTATTGATACCAATTTGAGAATGTCTTTTGCTTTAACCACTTTTTATCCAAATTTTCAAGAGAGAGGCAGAACAGCAATAAAACAATGGTTTGGCACTTTTGATTTTTTTTCCCTGCTATAGAGTTCACCATATTGGAAAATATTTTTATAAAATTTCAGATTGGATGTTTTTGGACACATTTTTTTACTTTTATATGAATTCTGAATATTTTAATTCCTTTAGTACAATTTTTTTTTATTTTTTTTTACTGCTGCAATAACACACCCCAAGGGGTCTGATCACTAATGCAATGCACTGCAATGTTAATGCATTGCAATGTATTGTAAAATAGCAGAACTTACAGGCTGTATTTCCATTCACTACAGGAATTGTGGAAATAGCTGATCATGCAGCTTTGGCTAATTCTATTACTTCTGTACAAGTGAATCAGCACACACTTGCAGTATAACTTCTCCGACCATGCAAATATCACAGTATAGATTACATGATTTGTAAAATGGTGAGGATATCTGTATAGAGGATATATGTATATCAGTAGAGAAATCTCCATATGTAGATTTCTGGGATATATCTTTTCCAGTTAAGTGTAAGTTAGTTTCAGCATCTTTCCATTATTCATAGCTCTGCACTTTGATGTTTTAGTAATACATAGCCATCCAGCAATGGAAAAAGAGAATACATATTGGCATTGTAACTCTCCTCACATTTTTACAATGTCTATTGCCACAAGGTATGAATTCTTTCTTAGATTCAAAGAACAGGGGAAATCGACAATATCTTGAAAGATTTGCATTTTTGCTTTCTGTTGGAACCAAAGTGAAGTACATTTAACCTACTGTACTGACTTGAACAAGAGCAGGTCCAGTCAAAACAAGGTCTTTAGTTTGAGAGCTCTCAATATTAAGCTGAAACACTATGTAAATATTTATTCTGAGCCACAATACACTTTTCATGTTCGGATTAGAGCAGTGAAAAACATACTGTACTCGTAGTGTCGGAATGTGTCCATGTAGAGTAAAGAATATTGTAGTGATCCCTTGGAAAGAGGCAATACAAGGACTGTTAATGAGAGGACAGACAGAACTCGGTCTTAGGAGGAATTCTGAAGATTCAGTATTCAGATTCCGATGGTTAATGAGTAAAATTACTTTATTTTGTTACAGGGAAGGTTTCAGGCTTGGTCAATCTCAAACAAACTGGAGAGAAAACCAGTGTTGTACTCACTTGTAAGATCCCAAGTCAACTGGATTTTATAACCTTTAACACCGTCCCACCACAGCCATTTTTTATTTTCATGCTTTCATTTACTCACTGCCTTCCAAAGTCCATTCAATTTTTTTATTTTTCCACTGACTGTATGAGGGCTTATTGCTGGACAAATTGGACTCAAAGGCATCATTTAATATTCCGTGCAATGTGCAGGGAGCTGGTAAATAATCTGAACTGAGTGGGATTGGAGAAATAAAGAAAAGAGCGTGCTGGAGTCCTGCTATGTCAGCCCCAGGTTTCTGACCTATGTTTGGTCCAGGGAAGGTCTGGAGTAAGCCTAAGCCCAGGTGTGGGTCATATTCTCATTACTGGCCCGTGTAAATCTAAAGCGCCAACCACTAACTCAACAGCTCAGTGGCAAAGAGAATGACCAGAGAAACACAGGATAATGACTCAAATCCACAAACAAATACCACCAGAAAATACACAACCATTTTAGAAAACAACTCAAATCCTGACAGTATGGCAGCCTTCAATAGGCTCACAGCTGTCATGGCAAACTATCACCTCCCTCCAATAACATTCCGGAGTGAAGCAATCAATTAAAATGGCAACTCCCATGGGGCCTGTGCAGTTTACATTCCACAATGGCATCTTGAGGCAGCATCTAAAGGGTTAACAGCTGCGATTGATGGCGGCAATGACTGTGGCTGTTAGTGGTGGGTGATGACTGTATAATACATCTAGCATCCCTCATGTCTGGAAAGGGCTCAGTCCCTGAGCCCCCTCTACTAGTCCTTCATGCCCAGTGACATATGTGTATGCCTTTTGGGTAAAGGAGTTAAAAAAACTGAGACGTTTATCTGTTGTATATATACACTAATTGGATTATATAATTCCATGCAACTCTGATTACAAAGTAGATCTCCATGTGAATAATGGAGACTCCTATATTCTCTAAATTAATATGGAAAAGGTGAACATAGATATGAAAATACAACAATCTGAAAGGCATGTATCACCTTTTAGCTACATTCACACAACAGTAGCCAATGGCCTATTTTTTTTTAATGGACATCACAGGGCAACATTAAATTCAATGTCAGTTAATGGGGCTATTATCTGTTCTTATGGACCATCAAAACATAGATCATATCCTATTTTCGCCCATTTTCAAGAATCCCTCCTTAAGCTCAAATGTATTTGCCATTTTGCACCTCGGTTGTCTGAAGGTAGCCTTACACTATACATCCTCCACTTTGACACAGTTGTGGTAGGGGGTGGCTTCTATCACCTTAAAGACACCTTCAAGCACTTAAAGACACTAACCCTCTTCATACCATAAAGAGATTGTGATGGTTTTAAATGATGGAGTTAACAATTTATAGATTGTGAAGTGGCTGAAATTAGGAAATATTATTTATAGACTTAAACTCAGACATGATTTTTTCTAAATACCACATCGGAATAGCCTTAAGAAAAGCTATTCGTGTCCTACCTTTTGTCGTCTTCTCCACGACGCTGTTCGCCTACAATCCTGGTTCTTGTGGGTATGCTATTGAGCTCTCTCGCAGCACTGGGGGCGGGCCCCAGTGCTCACACAGCACTGTGGGCGTGACCAATGCAGCAAGAGAACTCTCTCCAGCACCGCCTCCTCTTCTTCAGCAGCGTCATCTTCATCTTCTTCTTCCGGCGGTGTCTTCTTACTTCTAGACCTCGGGCCTTGGGCAGAGAAGACTGGGCATGCCCACAGGCCACGAGAAAATGTCCGCTTCCAATACTGTGCAATTTTTTGCTGCAAGAGAGCTCATTAGCATACCGAAAAGAACCTGGATTGTAGGCGAACGGCGGCGTGGAGACGAATAGCCTTTCTTAAGGCTATTCAGACGTGGTACTTAGAAAAAAATCATGTCTGAGTGATAGGATCCCTTTAAATAAAAGGGTAAAATGAATACAGCCCTGCTTGTGTTAGAAAACATTGGGGCAAAGTGGCTCACTTACATAGTTGATCTCTACTTGGCAAGAAGGGTGCATAAACTTTTATGACACAAATGTCTAGATGGTTCTAACATCTCTAAATAAGGATTCCAGCTATAGTCCCCTCTGGGAGGCCCCTTCCCCCTACTGCATTCAGGTAGCGTATGCTGGTCGTGCATGTGTGCAGTTCTTTCCCTTTACCTCTATGCATCTAAGGCCAGGTTCACATCTGTATTCGGGTTTCCATTCCAGAAATCTGCTTGGGAAGTCCTGAACAGAAACCTAAACTGCGTAAAAAAACGGGTTACCTTAGGAGACCTGCGGACCATATAGACTATAATGGAGTCCAAGTGGTTTCCACTCGGTTTCTGCATGACAAATGCAAAGAGAAAAGTGATGCTTGCAGCACTTTTCTCTCCGCATTTTTCATGAGGACAGGGGAACGGAGTCCCCGAACGCAGATGTGAACCGGGCCTAAGTCATGGACAGATGTCTGCATTCTTGATTGTTTCTGTAACTTCCATAGCAGTAAATAGAGAGAACAGTACTCATGAGAAATTTCCTATCTATTAATTTTGCAGCTTGATGCAGAAGCTTAGGGTGCATGCACACTGAGTAACGCCGGGCGTGTATGAGAGCCGTACACGCCGGCATTACGGCAGACTGCCGAACACTTCCCATTCACTTCAATGGGAGCGCTCGTAACAGCGGCGTTTACGAGCGCTCCCATTGAAGTGAATGGGAAGTGCTCGGCAGCCCTGCTGTAACGCCGGCGTGTACGGCTCTCATACACGCCCGGCGTTACGTAGTGTGCATGCACCCTTAGGCTTGGAAAGCAGTGGAAAAACTTGCATCTATCAATTACAGAATATAGTGCCATGTACTGTATGTCAGGTATACCATAATAAAGTGTGAGTTCTTCTCTATGTTTCTATTCCAACTAGCCTGGAAGGTAGAAAATTATTAACGACACCAAGTGCATACAACACCCTGCAAACTGGCTATAAAGTCTAGTGTAGTTAATACAGTATGACAGACTATTTAATATAACATCGTGAGCATACCGTAATACACAGACTGGTCAAAGCTATAACACGGCCATGTGTATAAGATCTGAGTACAATAATGACATTTAGCAGACCATCGAGCCTTATGAGTAGGAGAGGCAACAAAATATATCAAGTACAAAATAATATTATAATCTGGCTTCTAGCTGTACATATTTAATAAGGCTGATGTATTTCTGCAAAACATAAGAAATACAAGAAGAAAAGAGTAAGAGATGTGGCAACAACTCCAACTACTGGCATCGTATTATCCTACTCGAGTCCAACAAATAATGTTACAGGTAGTGATTTTCGCTTATGGAGCTCCCCAGTAAGTCGCTTTGCCTTAATTTATTTTCACACATGTGAGTTATTTATATCTCTGCCTTTGCTTTAAATCTGCCAAGATCTCGGGTGTTTTGGCAGATACAAGTGGACAGCATTTTATTCCTCAGACTAATTAGGACAAAAAAGGGGCCGAAAAATCCCTTGTCTCCCTAATGCGTTCTGCATGACAAACTTTACTGAAATCTCTCCAAGCCCATGTAGGATTTCACATTATAACAAATTAATTGACTTCTCGGTTACAGTAAATTGAGGTATACTTTGTAAATTGAAAAGGCTTATAATTTCCCATTAAATCTGTTGCTGATAGGATTAAGTGATAAATAGTTTGTTTAGTTGAGCGCACTAAGTAATACATAATCAGTTTAACATTTGCTTATATTCATATTATTAATAGAGATGAGCGAACAGTGTTCTATCGAACACATGTTCGATCGGATATCAGGGTGTTCGCCATGTTCGAATCGAATCGAACACCACGTGGTAAAGTGCGCCAAAATTCGATTCCCCTCCCACCTTCCCTGGCGCCTTTTTTGCACCAATAACAGCGCAGGGGAGGTGGGACAGGAACTACGACACTGGGGGCATTGAAAAAAATTGGAAAAAGTCATTGGCTGCCGAAATCAGGTGACCTCCATTTTAGACGAATAGTGGATTTCAAATCCGGGTCATATGAGAATGTGAACTTTGTGACTATGAGACAGGGATAGCTGTACAGGCAGGGATAGCTAGGGATAACCTTTATTTAGGGGGGAATGTTATTAAAAATAACTTTTTGGGGCTCTATCGGGTGTGTAATTGTGATTTTTGTGAGATAAACTTTTTCCCATAGGGATGCATTGGCCAGCGCTGATTGGCCGAATTCCGTACTCTGGCCAATCAGTGCTGGCCAATGCATTCTATTAGCTTGATGAAGCAGAGTGTGCACAAGGGTTCAAGCGCACCCTCGGCTCTGATGTAGCAGAGCCGAGGCTGCACAAGGGTTCAAGCGCACCCTCGGCTCTGATGTAGGAGAGCCGAGGGTGCACTTGAACCCTTGTGCACCCTCAGCTCTGCTACATCAGAGCCGAGGGTGCGCTTGAACCCTTGTGCACACTCTGCTTCATCAAGCTAATAGAATGCATTGGCCAGCGCTGATTGGCCAATGTATTCTATTAGCCTGATGAAGTAGAGCTGAATGTGTGTGCTAAGCACACACATTCAGCTCTACTTCATCGGGCTAATAGAATGCATTGGCCAGCGCTGATTGGCCAGAGTACGGAACTCGACCAATCAGCGCTGGCTCTGCTGGAGGAGGCGGAGTCTAAGATCGCTCCACACCAGTCTCCATTCAGGTCCGACCTTAGACTCCGCCTCCTCCGGCAGAGCCAGCGCTGATTGGCCGAAGGCTGGCCAATGCATTCCTATGCGAATGCAGAGACTTAGCAGTGCTGAGTCAGTTTTGCTCAACTACACATCTGATGCACACTCGGCACTGCTACATCAGATGTAGCAATCTGATGTAGCAGAGCCGAGGGTGCACTAGAACCCCTGTGCAAACTCAGTTCACGCTAATAGAATGCATTGGCCAGCGCTGATTGGCCAATGCATTCTATTAGCCCGATGAAGTAGAGCTGAATGTGTGTGCTAAGCACACACATTCAGCACTGCTTCATCACGCCAATACAATGCATTAGCCAGTGCTGATTGGCCAGAGTACGGAATTCGGCCAATCAGCGCTGGCTCTGCTGGAGGAGGCGGAGTCTAAGGTCGGACCTGAATGGAGACTGGTGTGGAGCGATCTTAGACTCCGCCTCCTCCAGCAGAGCCAGCGCTGATTGGTCGAGTTCCGTACTCTGGCCAATCAGCGCTGGCCAATGCATTCTATTAGCCCGATGAAGTAGAGCTGAATGTGTGTGCTTAGCACACACATTCAGCTCTACTTCATCAGGCTAATAGAATACATTGGCCAATCAGCGCTGGCCAATGCATTCTATTAGCTTGATGAAGCAGAGTGTGCACAAGGGTTCAAGCGCACCCTCGGCTCTGATGTAGCAGAGCCGAGGCTGCACAAGGGTTCAAGTGCACCCTCGGCTCTCCTACATCAGAGCCGAGGGTGCGCTTGAACCCTTGTGCAGCCTCGGCTCTGCTACATCAGAGCCGAGGGTGCGCTTGAACCCTTGTGCACACTCTGCTTCATCAAGCTAATAGAATGCATTGGCCAGCACTGATTGGCCAGAGTACGGAATTCGGCCAATCAGCGCTGGCCAATGCATTCTATTAGCCCGATGAAGTAGAGCTGAATGTGTGTGCTAAGCACACACATTCAGCACTGCTTCATCACGCCAATACAATGCATTAGCCAGTGCTGATTGGCCAGAGTACGGAATTCGGCCAATCAGCGCTGGCTCTGCTGGAGGAGGCGGAGTCTAAGATCGCTCCACACCAGTCTCCATTCAGGTCCGACCTTAGACTCCGCCTCCTCCAGCAGAGCCAGCGCTGATTGGCCGAATTCCGTACTCTGGCCAATCAGCACTGGCTAATGCATTGTATTGGCTTGATGAAGCAGTGCTGAATGTGTGTGCTTAGCACACACATTCAGCTCTACTTCATCGGGCTAATAGAATGCATTGGCCAGCGCTGATTGGCCGAATTCCGTACTCTGGCCAATCAGCACTGGCTAATGCATTGTATTGGCTTGATGAAGCAGTGCTGAATGTGTGTGCTTAGCACACACATTCAGCTCTACTTCATCGGGCTAATAGAATGCATTGGCCAATCAGCGCTGGCCAATGCATTCTATTAGCGTGAACTGAGTTTGCACAGGGGTTCTAGTGCACCCTCGGCTCTGCTACATCAGATTGCTACATCTGATGTAGCAGTGCCGAGTGTGCATCAGATGTGTAGTTGAGCAAAACTGACTCAGCACTGCTAAGTCTGCATTCGCATAGGAATGCATTGGCCAGCCTTCGGCCAATCAGCGCTGGCTCTGCCGGAGGAGGCGGAGTCTAAGGTCGGACCTGAATGGAGACTGGTGTGGAGCGATCTTAGACTCCGCCTCCTCCAGCAGAGCCAGCGCTGATTGGCCGAATTCCGTACTCTGGCCAATCAGCACTGGCTAATGCATTGTATTGGCTTGATGAAGCAGTGCTGAATGTGTGTGCTTAGCACACACATTCAGCTCTACTTCATCGGGCTAATAGAATGCATTGGCCAATCAGCGCTGGCCAATGCATTCTATTAGCGTGAACTGAGTTTGCACAGGGGTTCTAGTGCACCCTCGGCTCTGCTACATCAGATTGCTACATCTGATGTAGCAGTGCCGAGTGTGCATCAGATGTGTAGTTGAGCAAAACTGACTCAGCACTGCTAAGTCTGCATTCGCATAGGAATGCATTGGCCAGCCTTCGGCCAATCAGCGCTGGCTCTGCCGGAGGAGGCGGAGTCTAAGGTCAGACCTGAATGGAGACTGGTGTGGAGCTATCTTAGACTCCGCCTCCTCCAGCAGAGCCAGCGCTGATTGGCCGAATTCCGTACTCTGGCCAATCAGCACTGGCTAATGCATTGTATTGGCTTGATGAAGCAGTGCTGAATGTGTGTGCTTAGCACACACATTCAGCTCTACTTCATCGGGCTAATAGAATGCATTGGCCAATCAGCGCTGGCCAATGCATTCTATTAGCGTGAACTGAGTTTGCACAGGGGTTCTAGTGCACCCTCGGCTCTGCTACATCAGATTGCTACATCTGATGTAGCAGTGCCGAGTGTGCATCAGATGTGTAGTTGAGCAAAACTGACTCAGCACTGCTAAGTCTGCATTCGCATAGGAATGCATTGGCCAGCCTTCGGCCAATCAGCGCTGGCTCTGCCGGAGGAGGCGGAGTCTAAGGTCGGACCTGAATGGAGACTGGTGTGGAGCTATCTTAGACTCCGCCTCCTCCAGCAGAGCCAGCGCTGATTGGTCGAGTTCCGTACTCTGGCCAATCAGCACTGGCCAATGCATTTCTATGGGGAAAAGTTAGCTTGCGAAAATCGCAAACTGACAGGGATTTCCATGAAATAAAGTGACTTTTATGCCCCCAGACATGCTTCCCCTGCTGTCCCAGTGTCATTCCAGGGTGTTGGTATCATTTCCTGGGGTGTCATAGTGGACTTGGTGACCCTCCAGACACGAATTTGGGTTTCCCCCTTAACGAGTTTATGTTCCCCATAGACTATAATGGGGTTCGAAACCCATTCGAACACTCGAACAGTGAGCGGCTGTTCGAATCGAATTTCGAACCTCAAACATTTTAGTGTTCGCTCATCTCTAATTATTAACATATTACCTAGGCTGCTTAGCGCGCGTCACAATTCTGCAGACAGCCATAAAAGGAGAGCAGAACACTATCTGCTGCTGGCACAACAAAGTGAATCTTAATATGGGATATAAAGTCTAATACATGATAATAACTGCAACGTAGAGAGCTAAGTCGGACGGCTGTGTTAATACAATGACATTACATTTCTAAAGAAGATGGTGCCAAGGGTGGGCTGTACATGTCTTGTAAGGAATTGCTCATATACATCTCCCTATGGTCAGTCTGTTCCTCTCAATAAGCATCACAATATTGGAAAATAAGAGGGATGAATCTCATTTTATGCAATGAATCTATGTATACCATTAGATGATAACCAAAGCCTTGGGAAACATATTCAGGTAATGTATAATCTTATACAACTTTATATTTATAAGTGAGAGAATACAAAGGATATACAGTGACACGAGGCCTTTGAACAAGAGGCCCCCAACTTAGACTGGCCACAACCTTTTATCTATGGCCTTGGTAGGGCTCTCCACATACTCCAGTATTAACTTACTATAGAATAACTGGCCTGCAGGTCATATTGCCTTCCTCTCCCATGGATAGGTATATAGGGATTCTGCCAAGAAGTGGATCTTCCTCTCCCAAGATATGAATGTGATTTAATAAGAACAACCAGGGGTCCTGTTTTTCTCTACTCACTTCTATGCAATTTTAAAAATAGATTAAAATTGATATTTCATGTGTACCTGTAACACAGAGACACTGCTTGCAGTGTGCCTGCATCAAACAGCAGAGGGTGCCAGAGACGTGGTTAGGATGATGCCAGAGATTTGGCAACGACATTAGGGTTGGGTTTACATGGCGCTTTCTTGCTAAAGAACTGCACGTTTTTTTAATTGTATTGCATATCTAGCACATGTTACTGTACATCTCACCTGTATGCTAAGAGGCAGTACACCAGAGGTCTTCAATTGAATGTCCGTCAGCAGACAAGTGACATGTACAGCAACATGTATTAATACTGAAATACACACAACTGCAATTACAAACCGCACAACATTCTACAGCAAAAAAGTGCTGTGTAAACTCAGCCTCAACTTGTGTATAGTGACGCACATGTGTAGTGCAGGGAAACTGTCAGCCATAAGCACAAGGGCATCTGTTATATAGAACAACAGTTATGAAGGGGAGGACAGAGAATATTGCTGAATAGAGATGAGCGAGTAGTATTCGATCGAATACCTCCCCTGCATAGATATTGGTGTACTCAGTCGAATACCATGTGGTAAATGCAGTAAAAATTTGATGCCCCTCCCACCTTCTCTGGCACTTTTTTTACACCAATATCTATGCAGGGGAGGTATTCGATCGAATACTATTCACTCATCTCTATTGCTGAATCCAATTTCTCCAGCCCTAGTTTTATAAGTGGACTGTTAAAGAAACTGCAATTAGTTAATATTGTCAATAGAGATGTCAACACATTTTACTTTGCCGGGAGGCTTCGGTCTTTTGAAGCCCCCTCACTCAGTCACTCTGTCCATTACACTTTTCTACCTGGATTAAAGGGGTTTCCCCATGTCAGTGTTTCAGCAGCCTACTGTCTCTTCTTCTCATTTCCTCTAGTTCTCACCCCCCTGCTCTCTTATTGCTGAATGGGCCTGAGAAGTCTCACAACACTTATGCAGATCAGATAATATGCAAAAGGTTGTAGAGAACAGACTGAGTGTTATCTGTGTTTTTACATAGATAACAGACTGGGCTTTATTAACAAACTGCAATTAACTCAACAATTGTCCTGCTGGCAGTGAGTAAGTGACATCACTTGTCCTATCTAACAGGTCCGTAGTTATAGCATGTTGTTTAAACACTGGGAGGAATAAGTTCACATAGCAGGCAAACAAGGCAGCATTTCTAAAGCAATATATTTAGGAAAAGTCTTCAATTTACATAAGCTACCAGTATAGATAGAATCCTTGAGATGGACAACCCCTTTAAGGTTTTTCATTGTTAAAAAGTGCATCTCAGGCCAGTTCCATTCTACCATGTGCAACCAGCCAGCCATGAATCAAAAGCATGGGTGGAACACGTGGGACACGCGGATGTCACCCATGTGCTGCCTGTGCACGGACCATGCTTCTGCAACTCCTTTCATTAAATGAATAGGAGCCACGGAAGCAAGGACCACCAAATAGAAAAGGAATAAGAGCTGTTCTATACTTTGCGGCCCGGACTGTCAGAATGTACATAAGACCATGAAGTTCACAGTTGTGTGTACAGACCCATAGAAAGGAATGGGTCAGTGAGCTATCCGTGAAATACACAGATAGCATACTAAACACAACCACGGTCAGAATGCATTCGGATTACATCAGGGTGGCTTCCAATCCATTCTGTTCCAATCAGAAACCCCTATAGACATGAATGCATCACAGAATGCTCTTGGATGACAGTCATTCTTTTGCAAACTCAGCCTCACATTGGAAGCAAACTTGGTCGTGTGGATTGATTTTAATAAGGGCCCCTTCACACGGAGTAAACGTGTGTGTATTTTGGCAAAATACACGTGTAAAAATAAGACTTCCATTGACTTCAATTACATTTTACACGTGTATTTTGACGTGTATTTTGATGTGTATTTTGACGTGTATTCTGACGTGATTTTTTACACGTGTAAAAAAAAAATACCATTGAAGTCAATGGGAGTCTGATTTTTACACGTGTATTTTGCGAAAATACACGCGCGTTTACTCCGTGTGCATGTGGCATGACTGTTGCCTCTATAATAGGTATCCTTTATTATTCTTCATTTCTTTTGTACTCTTCTGCTACATGATACCCAAGCTTTACCCTGTATGTGTTGTACATAGTTACTGAACAAGTGTGTCAAAGATGAGGAAAATGCTTTGTCTCTGTATAATTACATGTTTTCACTTGGCAGGGCTACAGATAAATCTTTGGTAATAAGATGATATTTTCTAAATTCCTTACACTGTTAGATATTATATTATCTTGTTACTATGCATGAAGTACTGTATATATGGGGTGAATCTGGGGCAGTCTCAGCACACAAGGCGATCTATTATGTTTAATGGATTTTCAGTTATCTGCAACATACACTACATTTTGCTCAGTAAATTGTCTAGAACTAATGTACAATCTAGAACAAACAGAGACTTGAAATATCATGTGATACAAAGTTTCTAAATTGGGCACAAATGATAATGAAGGAATTTGTCACTGACGTTCTCAATGTAATTACTATAGCCATAGAAAAATGTAACACTCTTTAGATTTTTTTGACCCTCTCATTGAAGTTTCAGGGCTAGATGAAGAGCGTAAAAGGTGACCATAGACAGTCTACACCCTGCCAGAGAACCACAAAGACTGTTATTAAAGGGTTGCCACATCCGAGCAGTCTAGTGCATATTGTTCTGGATATCTGTTTCGGATGGGGGTGGAAATGGTGGGTTTATGTGTATTTGTCTGTTTTTCCCCCTGCTGACCAGCAAGCATCTGACTATGTCCACTATTATTTCTACTGACAAACCAAATCAGAATAAGGCTAGGTTCACACTAGAGCTTGGTCTCCATTGGGGTTTTCCATCCCTCATTCCGCTTGAAAAATGCAAAGGGAAAAGTCCTACAAGCAGGACTTTTCTCTTTGCATTTTTCAGGAAAGTATATCTGGGGTGGACCCCATCATAGTCTATGGGAACTGAAGGATACACTTTCATGTACATGTATCCTAAGACTCACTTTAAGTCTCTCATAGAAAGTTTTACTGTGCGTACTTTCTGCCCCTAGAATACCTATACAGAATAAGTCAGCGTTTGCGCAGGCATAATTGACATGCTTTGATTTGTGGAACGAATTACCCAGAATCCCATCTACTTCATAGGTATTGTATAAAATAGTGTATTTTTACCACGCATTTCCACCGTGGCCAAATCACTGCCTTAATTACCCCTAGCAACCAAGCACAGCACAGCTTTCATTTTGTATTTTGCTCCTAAAAAAATAAGTTGCACTGTGATTGGTTGTTAAAGCCAACTAAAATAGTTTTTTGGGGGCTAAGACCACATGTAGTGAGTTGCAGCCAATAAGCGCTGCTGGAAAATCCGAATTGTGTTTTTTCCCACAGTGCATTTCACAGAATTATACCTATATGGAAATGACAGCTTTTCTGTGGGTATAATTGACATGCTGCTATTTCCAAAAACACAAGCATTTTTTGAAAAAAAAAATAAAGCTTTTCCGCTGCTGATTTTTTTCTGCAAAAATGTGGGTGAGAAGTTAGAATCCAATCCACTTTACAGGGACTGTGTTTACGCCATGTCGGGCTTCAGCCTCAGACTGTTTCATAAATCTGCCACATAACGCTGGTCACATGCAAAAAATTACACATTGTGGGTCTAGACAATTTTTCTAGGATATTACACAGGGCTGTGGAGTTGGGGCCATATTTGTGTGGAGTTGGACAAAAGTCACCAACTCCAACCCTGGCTTCAAAATAAAATTATTAAATATTGTAAATTATATTATACAATTCTGAGTGTTGTATAATAAATTAGATACATAGTTTGTTACATATTTACTTCCATGGGAATTCAATAACTAGCATTTTTCCAGAATTAGAGGAGCTTTACTGCCTCTGTCTAACCATGGCTGGCAGCCATTTATAAAGGAGTCAGAGTTGGTGTTTTGGTAAATCAACTCCACACCTCTAGTATTTTAGCAGTCTAATGTCCATTAGAGATGAGCGAACACTGTTCGGATCAGCCAATCCGAACAGCACGCACCCATAGCAATGAATGGAAGCACCTGGCACGGCGACCGGCCGCCGGCAAAGTGTACGTGCCAGGTGCTTCCATTCATTTCTATCGGTGCGTGCTGTTCGGATCGGCTGATCCGAACAGTGTTCGCTCATCTCTAATGTCCATGGGTCTATAACATACAGTATGTCAATAGATATCTCAAGATCCTATCAAAATTTAGTAGATCTGCCAACAAATATGCCTGTGATTACATTTATAGCAGTGAAAAACTGTAGACTTCTTAAGGTGCTTTCACATGCTTCAGAATTTGTTAGATACATTTCTGCAACTTAACACCACATCCACTCTACTAAATGGGGCCTTATTCAGATGAATCAAATTGATTTTCAGCACAAGAACTACCCAGAGGATAAAACCGGAAGCAGACAGCTCCTAACACTGCGTAATGGTTCTGACCAGATACTAAACTCCCATTCACTCTACCCCTTTAAAAATATCACTCAAATTATCTAAAAAGTGAAGAGTGTGCTATTTGTTCATACACATATACATAACTGCTTTGGGTATTCTGCCACCAAACACACATTAGTCAGTTAGTCAATTAGCTTTGCAGATAGCTCTGGAATTTTCACTGCACAATACAGAAATAGGATTCAACTTCTAGTTTAATTGTTCTAATTAAATGAAATCCCATAGATGTATCTTTCAACAGAGCAAGCAATGCAACAAGGGAATCATTATCTCAGTACAGAAACAGAGACCATGAAATATTCTCAATCCGAGAGTTATAGAAGGTTTGGAGTTGACTCCTAATATCATTGCATCGGTCAAGTGTACCTTACACTGGGGCATCAGGGCTGAAACCTGAAACACGTCTCCAGTAGAAAATCACCATTAAGTACTGTAAGCATGCAGAGCAAGAGGTGTAAGAGAATGCATACATACAGAATATTAGGTCTTGTTGGTTATCTAGTTTCTTACATAGTTTTGGGTTTTGTTACTGCAGCACTGTCCCATAGACTTCAATAGGGCAGTGCTATAGTGTGGGCAACATGGTGGCTCAGTGATTAGCACTGTAGCCTTGCAGACCTGAGGCCTGGGGTAAACAGGTGATGGGGGGGGCGCTTATTGGTGTTCGGGTGGTGGGTGGGGTGTTTAATAGTCTATGGGGGGTGGGGTTTGATAGTCCATGCATCTCATCTTCCTCTTGTTTGATGACAGCTGGACACGTATTGGGCAGCGATCTCCACAGTGGCCTCTTCTTCTCCCAATAGGATGTAGAGTTTCCTCTTCTCGTCTGCAGATGTGAAGTCTGGCATGTGGGTAGAGAGTCTTTGGTAGTAGACGGCCCTCACAGCTGAGTATTTGGTGCAGTGTAGCAGGAAGTGGGTCTCGTCTTCTAGGGCCCCATGGTCACAGTGCTGGCACAGTCTGTTCTCCTGTGGCTTGTACGTCTGCCTGTGTTGGCCTGTTTCAATCCGTAGGTTGTGAGCGCTCAGTCTGTACCGGCTCAGGGTCTGTCTGTGTTTGGGGTGGCATATTCTCTTCAGGTAGGTGTCCATGGTGTAGTCCCTTTGTAGGGATGTCGTCGGCGTATAGCAGGAACTTCACCTTACGGTCGTTCAGTGTGAGGCCTGAGGTTGGTGAGGCCTCTAGGGCAGTAGCCAGTTCATTTACTGTAGTTTGTCTTTACTCAAACAGGTAGCTTCCTTTTTCCTTAATTTTAGTAAAAAAAAATGAATAAAAAGAAAAAAAAATATCATCCTTCAATATCGTTATATTTCGTTTTTATTACAGGTTTCTGCCCCTAAAGCTTTCCTTACTTGATCATTTGACACTTTGTATAAAAGTCTGATGCTTGCTATACAACAGATGCTTGCTATACAATAGACCTGCAAACACAAGGTCTACCTATAGAGGGAGTTATATGAGAGCATTTCTGGATCTTACTAGACCTGAATTTTGTGCCTTATACATAGAATACAGATCATGTACACAAACAAGACCGCTCCAGGGAAATAAGATCACACGGACGTCTCTAAAGCTAATAAAAGTAAAGATGAACAGACTCTATTCTGAGCTGTAAATATTCCCAAGCGTAAAGCAAGTTAAAAAAATATGTAGATTTGTCATCGGCAGACACAAAAAACAGTCAAGATTTTCCCAGCATGTATGTTAATATGTACCACTGATATGGTGTGAACGAAGACTGAAACAGGTTGGTTGTGAGGATTATAGTCACTAAGTATAACATCCTGCAACTACTCTCCTGTAGCCCATGAGTGCACCACCCCATTACAATATAATCTTTAGAATAGCAAATAATAGAAAAGTACAAAATATAAATTTTTGCGATTTTAAGAATGATATATAATGTAATACATGACGACCAGCTATAGCAGGGTTAAACATTGCTTTGAATGTCATTTTCAGTAATGGGTGTCAGTGGGAGTTCCTGGGAACTGGAATTGCTTGATGTTGTCATATTAAATGAGCTCAGGAAAGATAATCCACAGCACAGGCTATGACATGAAACTAATGCTTCTTAGCCCTAAAAAATAAGAATTCAGGCAATCCCATTAGTTTCCATTAGTCAGATTAAGCTTTTTATTTATTTTTTAAAAGGTATCTCTCAAGCTTTATATTTATATTGGAAATAAAAATGTGTGAAGAACGTAGGCTTATAGTATTACTGTATTACTGATCATAGGAAGTTAGCTATACAGATGATAAAAGATGTCTCAGCATAACCCGATTGCACTTGTCTAATAGAAATCACATTATAATGCCGAATGAAAGGGATAAGAAACTAAATCTCTACAGAAGTTTTGTATGTATACTTCATAAGATTTTGGCACAAGGTGCTTTGTATTTTTCATAAAATCTCTTCTGCATGGGTTGTGTTATTGCAGCAGCTCATTCTAAGTTGCTGAATTCTAACCCCAAACAACAACTTTAGGCTACGGCCCCATGTATTGAGCAAAAAAATACTGTAAAAAAGACTGCGGCAGAAATGCATTGTGGTTTTTCCTCTGCTGACTTGCTACCCCTGTTATACTTCTATAGAAAACGCCAGCATTTCCGCAGGTATATTTGGCGATTTTTAATGCCTGTATAGATAATACCACATAACAACCATGTCACAGCTCGCCTACTCCCCTCTTCTACACAGGAAATGTCTAGAAAAGTTTCAGGAGCTGAGCGGTCACCATAGCCGCTGGGTGTTCGCTGTATTATATAGCAGAGACCCCGCCTCAATGTCTGCAGTCAGAGCCCACATTATCCCCCTAAAACCGTGGTAAAATATTCAGGGGCAGCAATCTATTGCCATGACTGCTGGGAATCTATTGAAAGCTGCCAAGTTTGCAATTGTATAAGTTTTATTACAGGCTGTTCCAGGCCTATAATAGAATTCTAGTGATTTTACAAACCACTGCAATGCATTACCATTGCAGTGCATTGTATTATTGATCAAATCCCTTGGGGGTCTAAAAATAACAGTAAAAAAAAGTTAAAACATTTTAAAAAAAAGGCTGAATATCGTAGTGGGGAAAAAAAAATCTAAAGATCTGAATTGCTTTTTCGTCTCCTATAAAAATTTGAATAAAAAGCTATCAAAACTATAGATATTCCCCTAAATGTACATCTAGTCCTGCAAAAAAAAAAAAAAAAAACACCTTATGCAACCCTGTACTTGTAAAATGTATATAAAAAAAAAACAGTTGCATGCGTCAGAATATGGCGACAGCAATATTTTTTTTTTTATCAAAGGTAAGGGTATTTTTTAACAGATTAAAATATAAATAAAAAACACCATAAAACCCCATAAAAACTAAGCCAATCAGAAAGTTGTGCAAATGCAGTTTTTCTTTAATTCCACCCCATTCTGAATTTTTTTCCCAGAGTATTGTACAGAATATTAAATGGTACCATTCCAAAGTATAATTTGTCCTACAAATATTATTTTTTAAATATTAAAATTGCATTAAAAATCTACATACCGTATATACTCGAGTATAAGCTGACCCGAATATAAGCCGACCCCCCCTAATTTTACCACAAAAAACTGGGCAAACTTATTGACTCGAGTATAAGCCTAGGGAGGGGGGAAATTCAGCAGCCACTGGAAAATTTCAAAAATTAAAATGGCCGGAGTTTTTGGGTGCAGTAGACGCTGAGGAAGGGGAGGGGATGTTTTGGTTGTCTGTCTGCCCCTTTCCTGAGCTTGAGGACTGGGTTTTTTTTTCCCCCCACTTGAAATTCAGTCTGGCTGACTATAGGGTATCTGCAGTGCTCCTATCAACCCCTACCCAATGGAATATGAGCAGTGCAGCTCTGAGTGGAATCCCTGGCAAGAGCTCTGAATGGAATCCTCAGCCGGCCGGACCTAAAGGAGAACTGCAGGAGCGCTGAGGGGAATCCCGGGCAGAAGCGCTTCTGCCGGTGGCTGGCCACAGTTCCTATCTAAAGGATCGCCTTTGAGAGAGCGGTCGCGCCCGCTCTCCCTCCTCTCTCCAGCAGCATGGTGGCACCTGCCCGGACCCCTCGTCCCGGGACATCATAGAGTATCTCAACTGTAACACTTACAGCAGAGATGTCCTAGCTCCCCATGCCTGCAATCTCTGATTGCAGGCATGATTGAACAGAGCTCCGACAGGAGGTGCCAGTTGGTATGGTGACCGCTCTTAAGCAGAGCAGCACCATTATAGTTACAGACCCGGCATCTGGACCCAGCATACAGACACCGGGGCGGGTGCCGAGCTGCAGCATTGCCACGTTCATAGCAGGAGCGTAGTGATGCTGTTAATTTTAAACTGCAGTAGTACTTAAGGTACTTCTGCTAGCAGACCCGGAACACAGATACATGCCGAGTGCGGGCCTCAGCTTACGTGGCCACGTCACCCGGCGTGTGATGGAGTGGGGGGCGGGGCCTGTATTCCGGGCCTGCTAGTAGAAGTACCGTAAGTACTTCTGCAGTTTGAAATGAGCAGCATTGCTATGCTCCTGCTATGAGCTTGGCGATGCTGCGGCCCATCACCCATCCCGGTGTCAGTATGCCAGGTCCGGATGCCGGGTCTGTAACTATGATATTACTGAATTACCGTAATGACCCGAGTATAAGCTGAGGCGGACGTTTTCAGCACAAAAACTGTGCTGAAAAACTCGGCTTATACTCGAGTATATACAGTCCTATGAAAAAGTTTGGGCACCCCTGTTAATCTTAATAATTTTTAGTTCTAAATAGTTTGGTGTTTATAACAGCCATTTCAGTTTGATATATCTAATAACTGATGGACACAGTAATATTTCAGGATTGAAATGAGGTTTATTGTACTAACAGAAAATGTGCAATATGCATTAAACCAAAATTTGACTGGTGCAAAAGTATGGGCACCTCAACAGAAAAGTGACATTAATATTTAGTAGATCCTCTTTTTGCACAGATAACAGCCTCTAGTCGCTTCCTGTAGCTTTTAATCAGTTCCTGGATCCTGGATGAAGGTATTTTGGACCATTCCTCTTTACAAAACAATTCAAGTTCAGTTAAGTTTGATGGTCGCCGAGCACGGACAGCTTCAAATCATCCCACAGATGTTCAATGATATTCAGGTCTGGGGACTGGGATGGCCCTTCCAGAACATTGTAATTGTTCCTCTGCATGAATGCCTGAGGATTTGGAGCGGTGTTTTGGATCATTGTCTTGCTGAAATATCCATCCCCGGCGTAACTTCAACTTCGTCACTGATTCTTGAACATTATTCTCAAGAATCTGCTGATACTGAGTGGAATCCATGCGACCCTCAACTTTAACAAGATTCCCGGTGCCGGCATTGGCCACACAGCCCCAAAAGCATGATGGAACCTCCACCAAATTTTACAGTGGGTAGCAAGTGTTTTTCTTGGAATGCTGTTTTTTTGGACGCCATGCATAACGCCTGTTTGTATGACCAAACAACTCAATCTTTGTTTCATCAGTCCACAGGACCTTCTTCCAAAATGAAGCTGGCTTGTCCAAATGTGCTTTTGCATACCTCAAGCGACTCTGTTTGTGGCGTACTTGCAGAAACAGCTTCTTTCTCATCACTCTTCCATACAGCTTCTCCTTGTGCAAAGTGCGCTGTATTGGTGACCGATGCACAGTGACACCATCTGCAGCAAGATGATGCTGCAGCTCTTTGGAGGTGGTCTGTGGATTCTCCTTGACTGTTCTCACCATTCTTCTTCTCTGCCTTTCTGATATTTTTCTTGGCCTGCCACTTCTGGGCTTAACAAGAACTGTCCCTGTGGTCTTCCATTTCCTTACTATGTTCCTCACAGTGGAAACTGACAGGTTAAATCTCTGAGACAACTTTTTGTATCCTTCCCCTAAACAACTATGTTGAACAATCTTTGTTTTCAGATCATTTGAGAGCGGGCTGTCCATGCTCGGCGACCATCAAACTGAACTGAACTTGAATTGTTTTGTAAAGAGGAATGGTCCAAAATCCCTTCATCCAGGATCCAGGAACTGATTAAAAGCTACAGGAAGCGACTAGAGGCAAAAGGAGGATCTACTAAATATTAATGTCACTTTTCTGTTGAGGTGCCCATACTTTTGCACCGGTCAAATTTTGGTTTAATGCGTATTGCACATTTTCTGTTAGTACAATAAACCTCATTTCAATCATGAAATATTACTGTGTCCATCAGTTATTAGATATATCAAACTGAAATGGCTGCTGCAAACACCAAAATATTTAGAACTAAAAATTATTAAGATTAATAGGGGTGCCCAAACTTTTTCATAGGACTGTATGGTAAGTGATTCTCACCTCATTGATCCCCTCCACTCCAATTTAATGTTATCTGATCTACGATTCCTATTTAATGATTATACAGAGTATTAAAATATTGGAAGAATTTTTTTTTTTTAAGTAACCATTTGTACAATTTGTTTACACTGATCTGTATGGGTCACTGTTGCAGCCAGTGTGTGGCTAAGTGATGAATTCTCATGTGTCGAGAGGGCCAGAATGCAGAAACCAACTGATACTGGACCTTGGAACAATCCGAATGAAAGTGACAAGGGCTAAATAAAGTACAGTAACTATCACTTTCTATTTTATTCCATTCTTATTCCAAAAGTACCATCCAGAGAACCCCTTTAAGTATTTTCTGCCAAATTTATTTAACTGTAAAACTCAATTTTGAAGACGATTCACGGTGGGCTCCTCTCCAGAGTATTACCATAACCATACCTTTTACAATTATTTGGATTTTACCAGACTATAAGTGCAGTAAATTATTCCAATAATACCTGCTTTATTCTTTATTGTCATGTAAGCACAGCTGACACTTCTACTTATATATAAGTAATCTGATCTCAAAAATTGGTCTTTACAGTGTGAGTACTTTATAGTGAGATTGGATAAGACGTGTAATCTAACACACTTACTGTCAATACTATTTGCCAATGTGAAGTGGTTGCTAGAGGTTTTGTGCTGATGCATGGCGGCCTACAACCTTTACCTAGTGCATTTGTATTCTCCGCCACTTCCACTACAGAATGCATATACTGTTTGCATTGGCATACCACCTGCCTTTTCCAATATCCCCTGTATGTAATACCAATATTATACATGGTTCGGTGAGTAAAGGTACAGTTGTAACAGAATTTGAAGATAACTGTGATGAGACATTTTTAATATTCCTGGGTCTCAGACTCTTTAAACCTATTTTCTTTAGACACATTTATACTGTATGTAAAACCATTGGTTATCCCTAGTGGAATTTTTTTTTTTTTTTAGAAAAGGAACAAAATGGGTTAAAAAAAGCAAAATAACCATCACTTATGCAATCTATTCCTGTCACTGCTGTTTTGATGTTTCCTGAGTCCTCGTTTGATTTCTATTTTCTAGTTCCTGTCCACGAAGTAGATATTGGTCAGTTATTCACTGGCTGAGGATGGACATCATTGCGAACAGTGACTGACTGAATATTCATTTGTTGCAAGTAAAGTAGGACAGGGAGTAGAGACCAGCAGGGAGACATCAGAATAGTGATGGCAATTTTATAAGGTTTATAAGAACCTCTAGAGGGACAAAGGGGGGCACAACATATGTTTGCACAGTGGGGCACATGGCTAGAGGTTGCAGCTGGCTCCACTACTGTAACATCTTTGCCCGCTCCACTACTGTAACATCTTTGCCCATCCGGGCTTTGGCATCATCATCCGGCCGCATGCTGCAGCGCAGGAGATGTGTTTGGTTGTGATTTATTCCGTTGGTTTCTTCCTGCACTTTCTGAACACTGCCCTATTCTTTCACCTTGGTAATTGATTTTCCACCACACCCATCTCCTTCACCTTCAGTTTTCTCTGCTCCTCTAATGGTTAATCTGGCCTTGCCCTGTGATTGACAGCCTGCCTTCCTGTCAACTCCATGGGCAGGTTCTTCCTCCCTATTTAGCCTTGGCTCTCATTCACACCAGTGCTTGCTATTGCCTTGTGCATACCAGCTCCTTACTGTCACTATTTTTGCTTGCATTCTTATCCTTGACCTTTGGCTTTCCCTACTGACTATTCTTTGGACTCCGATTTGGCATTGCATCGCTCGACTGTTACTGACCCTTTGCTAGCTGACCTCTCTTTGTTGTTGTCCATTTTGTCTCTGTTTTGTGTTTCACATATACAGGAAGGGACCGTCTTCGTGGTTGCCGCCTATTACGTAGGATAGGGCCTGGCAATAGGAAGGGACAGTTGGGGGCTTCAGCTTAGGGCTCACTGTCTCTTGTGTCCGGTCCCAGGGTTCAACAGCTAAAGGGGGAATTGCTGTCCTAGCAATTCCCTAACAACTACATTTTTGGGTTGGTAATTATTGTCTTTGCACTTAGAGATGTTGTATATTCAGCTATTGATATATGGATTTTGACTATATATTCCTTTCTTTTAATGTTTTTACATGTTGGACAACTATGTGAACTCATGTATTAATAAAATGTAGTTATTAGTTATGAATTTTTGACACTTTGATGGGTAAAATTTGTATTATACTTTTATATGTTGGCTAATGTTTAACCCATTCTGTCCCTTTTTAAAGAAGTTTTTATTATGCCAGACTTCTTCATTAATTATTATTAATATTATGCATGTGCAAAACCCCTGTTGATCATATGTGCCATGTTTCTTACTTTTAGCCACGTTCATGAATTTTGCCACATTATACATCTCAAGTTTAAAGGGTCACGGTGTAACGCTTAATTTTCCCTGTGTGGGTGCAGCAAAAAAAAAAAAAAAGAACATTCTCTGGGGGTCTCCTATGATGACAGCTAATGGTTTGGGGGTCCCAGCAGCTGAACAACCTGTGAAACAAAATATTTGTGTAAAAAGTTGACAACCCTTTTAAGAATGGCAACTTCTCATAATATATTAAGCATTGAGCTCAGTGGTTAGCACTGCAACCTCGCACGGCTGGAGTCCAGGGTTTGTATCCTGCCAAGGACAACATCTGCAAGGAGCTTGTATGTTCTCCCTCTGTTTGTGTGGAGTTCCTCCTATACTCCAAAGACATACTGATAGGAAAAAATGTACATTGTGAACCCTATATGGGGCTCACAATCTACATTAAAAAATATATATATTAAGCATTACAAAAGGACATACGAAAGTAGGTAAGTGGTCTTATCCCCTTTTCTATGGCTCTAACAATGGAGCACAGTCTTACTGGGTATTATATTTATTTTATGATAGAAGGCTTTTATTGGCATCCTTTTAGGTACAGAAACAAACATAATGTTAAGCTATTAAGATACAACTTCCAAGGTAAATAGAGTGCAGATTAACTGGTTTTACGATGAATAAGTGACATTTCCAGTACAATAATATGAGTATAATGGCTCGCTCATTATTTGGCACCTTGAGACTCATTTTAGTGTTGACCTTTAGAATCTTTTGGTTCCTGGGAACACCATTGATTTTGGATCAAATAAAACAATCTCTATTTACTGCAGTTGTGTGTTATTTAGAACCGCTGATGATTTTACCTCTTTTCTCAATGCCGTACTTACTAAATTGTTTTTAAGAGCTTTGCTAACCGGTTCCTGGGAGGGCTCTTTTACCTAGAAGCGTCAAAGAATGGATGTACAATAATATTTTTCATGTCTGTTAAACAATAGGCAATTTTGAAACAGATGCATAAAAAGCCATTAAATATTTTTTTCCGTGCTGTGAAAATTGAAGAAGAGTGGGAATGCTGAAACGTAAGGAAAATTATAAGATCACAAACCCCTCTGTTGCCATTGTGTAACGTACGGGGAGTAGCTCAATGCACTGTTAACAGGAGACGCATTACCTTGATGTAATAGCTGTTTCAATCATGTTACATGAGCGTTATTTTGTTTCCCACATTGTATAGCTTTCATACAATTGCTATGAGTCATTTGGTAGCTATGTAACTTTGGAAGGATTACATAGGTTGTGATAAAACAGTGTTCACATTATCCTAAGCATGACTACTGCTGTTAAATGATTCATTTTGATTACCAGAACACTACTTTCCACGTCCAATAAAATGCTAATATATCAATAAATCATTGAGAGGTATATGTTAGGGTTCTCAATGTGCAATGTGCTTACAACTCGCTGAAACAAGCCGAATACTGTCAGGATTTTTAGACTCGCTACCGGGTGAATAACCAAATGCTTCTCTCTGTTTGTTTTTGCTGGCACTTATGTACATGGGCTGAGCTGTTCAATGTTTCACTGTGTATTAAACAGAAATAGATGCATCTGTCTTTTTTTCTGATGTCCTGTGGAATCTTGGATGGAGTTTTCATGATCTGTTTATGAAAGGCGAAAATACCTAAAATATGCCTATGCTGAATTCTCTTTTCTAACGGCCCATAAAAGGGAAAAGCAAAATTATTAACCAATAGAAGAAATATGCTCAAGCTTATGAATGACGCTGGCTTGGATGTATCATTAAAGTTATTTTCTGTACTTCCTAACACCCTCTGTATGGCCACAGATCCTAAACCTCTCATCTACTGCATTTTTTCTTTCAGCCCTTCCATTTATCCATTTTTGTATCGGATCATTTTGGCTCTTCACGAGAATGTTAAAAATATGCGTCCACCAAACTAAATATTTGTCTTCCTTTTCAAGAATTAGACATCAGTTTTATGGAATTATTAAATTCGTGAGACAAGAAACAAAGTGATGATTAGCCACTGAGAATTTGTGTATCCTTGTCAAGGCACCTCGGCTTACAGGCAGATAGTGGCAGGTAAATAACAGGGCGAGTGTATTATTATGGCAAATACATAATTATCTGGATGCACAAAAAATGGTAATAATAGATTTATGAATCATGATGAAGAGTACCAATAGCTCTGTATTCTTCTAGAAACTTAGAAACTTATCACTGACTGTGTCTATTTATGAAACTTTTTGGCATTCTTAAATTAACCACGTCATGACTGGGCACATTTTCATATTTTTTAATTAATACAGTTCTCAAAGCTAGAACATATTTTGTTCCAATTATTATTATTGAAATAATTATTTAAAATCTTTTTTAGAAGGCTTTATTTTATGTAACTTTTCTTTTGCATTTTTTTTTCTTTTTTTTTTTTAATATCCATGAAAAAGGGGGGCATGTCTGTCACAGCAGGTCAAATATTACTTTGAGTTTGGGAAGTTTTCGAAAGTTGAAAACTATCCCAGCCAAAACCTATTTCATAGCCAGCTCATTTCAACAGCTTTTTACCATAAGTGGATCTGTGAACATGGGGTCTGGTGACATGGGACTACCTGTTAGCCCTGTCTGCCACTAAGTAGACTGAAGATCTGAGGGTGCTCTTCCAAAACTTAGTTTCCTACTATGGCTAGCTAGAAGCTCACTAAATGAAGTATCTCACTGACTATCACTAAACTTCTACAACCTTCTGGAAATTCAGAGCAGAGACTCCTACTTCAACACCAACACAAACAAAATGGGACATCTTCAGAAACATTCTAAATAGGATCACTAAAAAACACCTATGGGAATAAATGGGCCAGAAATCATAGAAAACCAATTTGGCTAACTAAAACAGTAAGGAGTGCAATGAGGGATGAATAGGAAGCATTTAAAGTACTAAAACAAAAAAGTAGTGCCACAGCATTAAATATATATATATATATATATATATATATATATATATATATATATCAGGAGAAAAATAAATTGTGCAAAAGACAAATAAAGGAGGCGAAGATCAAGGCTGAGAGAAAAATTGCCAAGGAAAGTAAAAATAATCCAAAACTATTCTTCAATAAATAATAGGAGAATAAAAACAGACAATGCAGGTCCTCTAAAAATAATCTGGGTGTAATGGTGGAGGAGGATGAGGAAAAAGCACAACTATTAAATGCATTTTTCTGTACAGTACTTAGACAAGGAAATCCATTGGCCAGCAACATGATTAGGGGTAATGTTAACTCTCAATTAAATGTCACCTGTTTAACCCAGGAAGAAGTGCCGTGGCGCCTGCAAAACACGAAAATAGAGAAATTCAGACGGCAGACGGCATATACAAGCAAGTTCTGATGGAATTAAGCATGGTGATAGATAGATAGACCCTTGTATCTATATTTAAGGAATCCACAGGTTTGGCACATAGCTTATGTGGTGCCAATTTTCACAAAGCGGTCTAAAAGTGAGCCTAGAAACTATAGGCCAGTAAGTTTGAATTCTGTAGTAGGTAAGGTTAGAGATGAGCGAACAGTAAAATGTTCGAGGTTCGATATTCGTTTCGAGTAGCCCCTCAATATTCGACTACTCGAATCGAATATCGAACCCTATTATAGTCTATGGGGGGAAAATGCTCATTTCAGGGGTAGGCAACATTCGATCAAATTATACTTACCAAGTCCACGAGTGAGGGTTGGGCTGGATCCTCTGAGAAGTCTTCTCCGTGCAGCGTCCCCGCGGCATCTTCCGGCTCTGAATTCACTCTGCCAGGCATCGGGCCTGGGCAGAGCCGACTGTGCATGCCCGCACTACAAGCGATGTTCCAAATACTCAGTTCCAAGTTTATAGATAAGGTCCTGTATTAGGGCCCCTATCTTTTGGCCAGAATGGAGAGTAGTCACTTGTGAAGAGGAGAGCATCCCTCGTTCTGCATAACACAGCCACTAGGTAGCCACACATAGACTCATAAAGGATGGACATATAGGGGCATAAATGTTCATATATTAACATTATGGCTCTACACTCAAATAGAAAGAGAATGGCTGGTTACACTGTGCAAATAGCTTTGGTGCACCACACATCTTGGGACATTCTGAACTAATAGAGAAGGTGAGGAAAGACACACAGATTACTGCTGAAGGGGACATTTTGTGATCTGCTTATAATGAATGGACACTTCTAACAAGTAGGGACTATCTACTGTAAAGTAGACAGAATCAGGGTGCCCAATTTTTTTTCTATTAGGCCTTTCATTTTTGATACAAAAGAAATGAAAATTTTCTTCATTTGCTTCTCTGAGAAATTATGATTATTGGAGAATACTACTATATGCAGCAGATCACCTGCCTGCAATATCCATATTCTCTAGTGCAGGATGGAGGCCACTGTCTGCTGCTTACAGCTGTGAGATAATGAAGTGGCCACAGGAATATCCAT
The DNA here is from genome assembly GCF_031893055.1 of Leptodactylus fuscus. Classification (NCBI taxonomy): domain Eukaryota; kingdom Metazoa; phylum Chordata; class Amphibia; order Anura; family Leptodactylidae; genus Leptodactylus; species Leptodactylus fuscus. Next base: position 174,287,008 of record NC_134267.1, on the reverse strand, counting down.
ATTCTGACCTTTTCAGTCTGCTATTACTGCTTGTTCAGTCATTTCCTGATCTCTGGTATGATTTATTACACATAAAAGCTGCATTCCAGAATGAAGCTTCTGTTGAGTCATAAACTTTTATAATAAACGTAAAGTCTATGTCATCAGTAAGTCCCAACGCCTTCAACACCCCAGGAAGTGCAGGGTTAACCGAACAGGTGGGACAGGAATTCTGAATCCTTTCCTGCCAGACCTTGTACAGGCCAAGGATAGTAAATAGCTGTGTAACATAGTCAAATAGCAGATGAGGTTGGATGAAGACACAGGTCTATCAAGTCCAACCTATAACCCTACAGTGTTGATCCAGAGGATGGCAAAAAAAAAAAACCAAACAAACCCATAAAGCTTATGTCAATTGCCCCATGTCAGAGAGAAAAAATTCTTCCCGACTCCGAATCTGGCAATCAGTATAAAACCCTGGATCAACTTGTCCTTACCAAAATCTAAATCCTATAACCTGTAATATTTTTCCATCCCAGTCCTTCTTTCAACTTGCACAATGTATCCAACATCGTCACATCCTCTGATAGTGAGTTCCATAGCTTCACTACTTTTACAGTAAAGATTCCCTGTCTATGTTGCTGGTAAAATGTTCTCTCCTCTAGAAGACATAAACGATGTCCCCTTCTCTCTGTTACTGGCCTTGGAGTAAAAAGATGATTAGAAAGTGCTATGAGCTGTCCCTTCATGTATTTGTACATTGTTATTAGATCTCCCCATAGATGTCTTTTTTTCTAAACTGAATAACCCCAAGTTTGTTAATTTGTCATTGTCCTCCAATCCACCCATCCCCCTAATAATCTTGGCTGCACTCTCTCTAGTTTAATGATGTCCCTCTTTTACACTGGGACCCAAAATTGTTGATATTTACACTTGGGCTACACCCAACTGGAGTGGTCTCTCAGCCAATGGTGGTGAATCGGGTGCTCTCAATAGAGACCAGGAGCCTTAGTGGCAGTTAACAAGCTGGGCTTGCTCATTTTCTTAAAGCTTGTTAGTTACTCTTCCTTGCAGCAATGGAGGTGAAAATAACTTAGTACCAGCTCCTCTTATGTGATGACATCCCCTCTTCATGTTCTCCTGATGCTACCTAAATTTATTCTTGGGCAACTCAACAGAAATCTCCATATTGGGAATTTAGATTGTGGTCCCTATATGAGACAAGTAATCATTAATGTTTGTAAAGTGCTGCGGAATATGATGGTGCTATAAAAGTAAGAAAAATAATACACTATAAAATGTAAATTAAAACACTTCCATCTCTCTCTGTCTGGCTGGCTAAGCTCCGAGGCCATCCCAGGCATATGCAATGCAGCCTACTCTCAGTACTCAGGGTATTTGTGCCATGGGTAAGGTCCCTCACAGGTAACCAGTGGCAATGTCTAGAGATGAGCGAACAGTGTTCTATCGAACACATGTTCGATCGGATATCAGGGTGTTCGCCATGTTCGAATCGAATCGAACACCACGTGGTAAAGTGCGCCAAAATTCGATTCCCCTCCCACCTTCCCTGGCGCCTTTTTTGCACCAATAACAGCGCAGGGGAGGTGGGACAGGAACTACGACACCGGGGGCATTGAAAAAAATTGGAAAAAGTCATTGGCTGCCGAAATCAGGTGACCTCCATTTTAGACGAATAGTGGATTTCAAATCCGGGTCATATGAGAATGTGAACTTTGTGACTATGAGACAGGGATAGCTGTACAGGCAGGGATAGCTAGGGATAACCTTTATTTAGGGGGGAATGTTATTAAAAATAACTTTTTGGGGCTCTATCGGGTGTGTAATTGTGATTTTTGTGAGATAAACTTTTTCCCATAGGGATGCATTGGCCAGCGCTGATTGGCCGAATTCCGTACTCTGGCCAATCAGTGCTGGCCAATGCATTCTATTAGCTTGATGAAGCAGAGTGTGCACAAGGGTTCAAGCGCACCCTCGGCTCTGATGTAGCAGAGCCGAGGCTGCACAAGGGTTCAAGCGCACCCTCGGCTCTGATGTAGGAGAGCCGAGGGTGCACTTGAACCCTTGTGCACCCTCAGCTCTGCTACATCAGAGCCGAGGGTGCGCTTGAACCCTTGTGCACACTCTGCTTCATCAAGCTAATAGAATGCATTGGCCAGCGCTGATTGGCCAATGTATTCTATTAGCCTGATGAAGTAGAGCTGAATGTGTGTGCTAAGCACACACATTCAGCTCTACTTCATCGGGCTAATAGAATGCATTGGCCAGCGCTGATTGGCCAGAGTACGGAACTCGACCAATCAGCGCTGGCTCTGCTGGAGGAGGCGGAGTCTAAGATCGCTCCACACCAGTCTCCATTCAGGTCCGACCTTAGACTCCGCCTCCTCCGGCAGAGCCAGCGCTGATTGGCCGAAGGCTGGCCAATGCATTCCTATGCGAATGCAGACTTAGCAGTGCTGAGTCAGTTTTGCTCAACTACACATCTGATGCACACTCGGCACTGCTACATCAGATGTAGCAATCTGATGTAGCAGAGCCGAGGGTGCACTAGAACCCCTGTGCAAACTCAGTTCACGCTAATAGAATGCATTGGCCAGCGCTGATTGGCCAATGCATTCTATTAGCCCGATGAAGTAGAGCTGAATGTGTGTGCTAAGCACACACATTCAGCACTGCTTCATCACGCCAATACAATGCATTAGCCAGTGCTGATTGGCCAGAGTACGGAATTCGGCCAATCAGCGCTGGCTCTGCTGGAGGAGGCGGAGTCTAAGGTCGGACCTGAATGGAGACTGGTGTGGAGCGATCTTAGACTCCGCCTCCTCCAGCAGAGCCAGCGCTGATTGGTCGAGTTCCGTACTCTGGCCAATCAGCGCTGGCCAATGCATTCTATTAGCCCGATGAAGTAGAGCTGAATGTGTGTGCTTAGCACACACATTCAGCTCTACTTCATCAGGCTAATAGAATACATTGGCCAATCAGCGCTGGCCAATGCATTCTATTAGCTTGATGAAGCAGAGTGTGCACAAGGGTTCAAGCGCACCCTCGGCTCTGATGTAGCAGAGCTGAGGGTGCACAAGGGTTCAAGTGCACCCTCGGCTCTCCTACATCAGAGCCGAGGGTGCGCTTGAACCCTTGTGCAGCCTCATCTCTGCTACATCAGAGCCGAGGGTGCGCTTGAACCCTTGTGCACACTCTGCTTCATCAAGCTAATAGAATGCATTGGCCAGCGCTGATTGGCCAGAGTACGGCATTCGGCCAATCAGCGCTGGCTCTGCTGGAGGAGGCGGAGTCTAAGATCGCTCCACACCAGTCTCCATTCAGGTCCGACCTTAGACTCCGCCTCCTCCAGCAGAGCCAGCGCTGATTGGCCGAATTCCGTACTCTGGCCAATCAGCACTGGCTAATGCATTGTATTGGCGTGATGAAGCAGTGCTGAATGTGTGTGCTTAGCACACACATTCAGCTCTACTTCATCGGGCTAATAGAATGCATTGGCCAATCAGCGCTGGCCAATGCATTCTATTAGCGTGAACTGAGTTTGCACAGGGGTTCTAGTGCACCCTCGGCTCTGCTACATCAGATTGCTACATCTGATGTAGCAGTGCCGAGTGTGCATCAGATGTGTAGTTGAGCAAAACTGACTCAGCACTGCTAAGTCTGCATTCGCATAGGAATGCATTGGCCAGCCTTCGGCCAATCAGCGCTGGCTCTGCCGGAGGAGGCGGAGTCTAAGGTCGGACCTGAATGGAGACTGGTGTGGAGCGATCTTAGACTCCGCCTCCTCCAGCAGAGCCAGCGCTGATTGGCCGAATTCCGTACTCTGGCCAATCAGCACTGGCTAATGCATTGTATTGGCGTGATGAAGCAGTGCTGAATGTGTGTGCTTAGCACACACATTCAGCTCTACTTCATCGGGCTAATAGAATGCATTGGCCAGCGCTGATTGGCCGAATTCCGTACTCTGGCCAATCAGCACTGGCTAATGCATTGTATTGGCGTGATGAAGCAGTGCTGAATGAGTGTGCTTAGCACACACATTCAGCTCTACTTCATCGGGCTAATAGAATGCATTGGCCAATCAGCGCTGGCCAATGCATTCTATTAGCGTGAACTGAGTTTGCACAGGGGTTCTAGTGCACCCTCGGCTCTGCTACATCAGATTGCTACATCTGATGTAGCAGTGCCGAGTGTGCATCAGATGTGTAGTTGAGCAAAACTGACTCAGCACTGCTAAGTCTGCATTCGCATAGGAATGCATTGGCCAGCCTTCGGCCAATCAGCGCTGGCTCTGCCGGAGGAGGCGGAGTCTAAGGTCGGACCTGAATGGAGACTGGTGTGGAGCTATCTTAGACTCCGCCTCCTCCAGCAGAGCCAGCGCTGATTGGTCGAGTTCCGTACTCTGGCCAATCAGCACTGGCCAATGCATTTCTATGGGGAAAAGTTAGCTTGCGAAAATCGCAAACTGACAGGGATTTCCATGAAATAAAGTGACTTTTATGCCCCCAGACATGCTTCCCCTGCTGTCCCAGTGTCATTCCAGGGTGTTGGTATCATTTCCTGGGGTGTCATAGTGGACTTGGTGACCCTCCAGACACGAATTTGGGTTTCCCCCTTAACGAGTTTATGTTCCCCATAGACTATAATGGGGTTCGAAACCCATTCGAACACTCGAACAGTGAGCGGCTGTTCGAATCGAATTTCGAACCTCGAACATTTTAGTGTTCGCTCATCTCTAGCAATGTCCTTTAGTGGGAATAATCATCTGCATACTTGTAGAGCCCGATAGTCTGGGGCCACCTGTTTAAAAGTTGGTTAGCTTCACTCCACTCTACCAGCTGCCCCTGAAACAGCTGACTGTGGCTACAACAACAGCTGGAAGAGTTAAGCTGCCTTATTTATAAATTTAGCTCTGTCTACCTTTTAGTAGAGTGTTCAGAGGATGTGACTCCAGCTTACAAATGTTGATGCCTGACTTATAGTTGTCCTGTGGACATATTCTCCCACCTGAGTAGTGGATTTCTGCAGCTCCTCCAGAGTGACCATGGGCCTCTTGACTTTTTCTCTGACCAGTGCTCTCCTTCATCGATCTGTCAGTTTGGGTGGACAGCCATGTCTTGATAGGTTTGCAGTTATAGAATATTTTTTCCATTTTTGGATTATGGATTGAATAGTGCTCCTTGGGATGCTCAAACTTTGGGATATGTTTTTGTAACCTATCCCTGCTTTACACTTCTCCACAACCTTATCTTTGACCTGTCTGGTGAGTTCCTTGGTCTTCATGATGCTGTTTGTTCTCTAGTGTTCTCTAACAAACCGCTGAGGCCTTCACAGAAGAGACCTATGTATACAGAGACTAAATTACACACAGTTGGACTCTATTAACTAACTAAGTGTCTTCTGAAGACAATTGTGCACACTGGATTTTATTTAGGGACATCAGAGTATGGGGGGGGCCTGAATACTTTTACAGGTCACAGTTTTCAGATTGTTATTTGATTAAAGTTTTAAAAACCATGTATCATTTTCCTTTTGCTTCACAATTATCTGCTACTTTGTGTTGGTCTATCATTTAAAATCTCAATAGGATAAATTTAAGTTTGTAGTTGTAAAGTAACAAAATGTGAAAAAGTTCAAGAGGTATGAATACTTTTGCAAGCCTTTGTATGAGCAAGCTAGAGACCATATCACTGATCTAGCCCAGATTTCTTTTCAGGTAGAAGTGTAACTACCTGTGCTAGACAGCTGCTGCCAAGGAAAATAAAATCATGGAATGCATCTCAAAGGGGCTACAAGGTGGTCAATGGTAGTAAACAGAATGGGAAATCCATTAGGTCATATCTTATTATTCAGTTTGGAAAAATCAACATATCTAAATATAGTAATGTTCAACATAGATATTTGTTTAATGATCTATTTATACCAAGGGTTGTAAATATAAGACATTGCACCTAGAAGAAAGATGGTTTCTACATCCACATAGAAGGATTCTGTAACAGCAAGATTATGGATGTTTCTGCTAGAGGATGATGCTATGGTTTATTCTGTAACATATAAAAAGGGGTGAAAAAAGTAATTTAAAAAATTCACAGTGTTAGATTAATGGATATAGCACATATTTGAAGTAAACAATTTCTCCCCATAATGATAACAATTGAAGTGGGTGACCACACACATTACATAGAAGTACTGTAGGTTAAGTGTTGAATTAAAAATTGTTAAGGCCTATGGCATAAAGTTGATACTTGGCTTCAGCTTTCTGCTGCAGTTTCCAAAAGATTGGTTTTGTAGAGGAATTTCAGGTTGAAAGCCTCTCTGGATTGCGCTACATGGATGTGTCCTTTAGTAGTCTTTATAGCACTTGTACATCATCTGCTTCTTATATATGTAGACCTGGAATGTCACTGAAAGATGAATATGTCCAATAAAACATTGCTGAATAACTTAGCTTCTTCAATTTGTTTCGGAGAAAAAAGTTCAGAAGTCTTGTCTTCCTTTAAGACTGACAAGCGGAGCTGCCATATATTGCTGGCAACTTAGAAGAGGTTATAAATTCCTTATGATCTCACACATGTGCACCTGTTATGTTTTCTCAGCTAATAAGAGAGGGAGATCACTGGTTTCATTGCTTCTTATACACTCTTGTGTAGTAAATGAGCTGGTTGACCCAAGTCGGAGTCTGCTGAAGTGGAATGTTCCCTGTGTGATAGCAGGATTGTTAACTAATGGTCAAGAGATAGGAATGACTGGCTGGAACCACAAGCATGCCTATGGCTACTCATATTACTATCATTTATCATTGTGGGGAAGCTTTATATTCTATTGATGTACTGTATTCCAATTGTCCACTTCCTCCTGTGTTGATGTTTCTATAATTTCTCGAGATAGACAGCTTTCAACACATGGTACATTCCATTGTCTTGCTTATCTTCCAACATGTTGTAGTGATTCCGAAATAACCCTCGAGGCAAAGCGCATTGTGTGTCTGCAATGGCAAACTAATGTTAGTAGAAAGTTCAGTGTATGTCTTTTTACCCCATCAGTGCAAAGCTAAATATTTGCTGTTGTAAGAATGCAAGAAAAATAAAAGTGTCAATAGTATATTTATGCCAATTAACAAAATTAAGTGAATAAATAAAACAGAAATCTAAATCACATCAATATTTTGTGTGACCGAACTTTGCCTTCAAAACAGCATCAACTCTAAACTTGTGCAAAGTTTTTGCTGGCGCTTGGCAGGTAGGTTGTTCCAAACATCTTGGAGAGGTTTTCTGTGGATGTAGGTGTGCTCAAATCCTTCTAGCTCTTCATGTAATCTGAGACAGATTTAATGAAGGTGTGTGTGTGTGTGTGTGTGTGGGGGGGGCTTTCATCACCTCCAGGACTCCTCCACCAAAGGGTGATATGAGAAGGTGACAGGCAGAGTGATGGAATCTCGCTATTTCCACTTCCCCAGATTTCTGACATATGTGTGGTCCAGTGCGGGTCTTGAGTAGGTCTCAGCTCCAGTTGTGAGTCGTTGGCTCATTACTGGGCCAGAAAAAGGCTGCAGATCCTGCATTCCAATGCAGATCCAGAGGGTGAGAGGAGGCAGCGTTCTGTCCTGTAACCCTAGGCCGCTGAGACAATATTGTGCTTGTTTAGTTCTTGTGGCTGGTAGTAAGCCACACGTATAGTTAGGTTAGCATTACTGTTTAGTTGCTCAGACAAGCGGGATTTTGTTTTGTTTTTGCCTGAAGTTAAGGCTGTATTTTGTTTTACTTATTTTGTGCCTGAAGTCAAGGTTTATTTATGTTCCTGTTTTTTTCTAAATAAACCAGTTTGCTGCACATTTTGTGTCCCTGTCTCTGACTTTTTGGGTCCGCACCACTGCTTCTACCGAGCTAACTTCCCCACAGTGGTCACACCAAATATTTATTTGATTTATATTTCTTTTTCATTCATTTGTTCATTGATTAACTATTAAAATTTTACTTTTGAAAAGCATTTTTTTTCCAGCAGCAGCAGTTTTTCCATACCTACCTAAAATGTCTCTACAGTATTATACATACATGTACTGTATATATAAATCTACCAATGATTGAGAACACACTGAAGAAATTTGCTGTACCAAATTAAACTCTGGTTATGATGTTAATGTGCTATCCATGTTTTTCACATCACCCATGTGTGCTGTCCATGCCCATCAATCATGAACCTGGCTCAGTCACAGGGTTATGTGCATGAGGCCTTAACCTGTGCCAATAAAAACTGGCACCATATTAATTATAAATTATGGATTACATTCTGTGCCTTACTTCACATGGGGCCAAATTATAAGGCAAAAAGGGTATAACTAAAATGTATACACAATCAACTGAAAAGACTTAAAATTAGAGATGAGTGAGTAGTATTCGATCGAGTAGGTATTCGATCGAATACTACGGTATTTGAAATACTCGTACTCGATTGAGTACCACTCGCTATTCGATTGTAAAAGTTCAATGCAGAACCAGCATTGATTGGCCGAATGCTATACAGTCGGCCAATCAATGCTGGTTCTTCTCCTACCTTTAGAAGTCTTCTCCGTGCAGCTTCCCCGCGGCGTCTTCCGGCTCTGAATTCACTCTGCCAGGCATCGGGCCTGGGCAGAGCCGCCTGCGCATGCCCGCTTGTAGTGCAGTAATAATAATAATAATAATAAGTAATAATGTAGTAATAATATAACTTTCTACCAGGTGCTTCCATTCATTTCAATGCGTGCGTGCTGTTCGGATCGGCTGATCCAAACAGTACTCGCTCATCTCTAGTTTTCATGGTAAACGAGGCTGGAGGATGTCACTTACGTGAACTGATGAACTGCAAAGTACTGATTAAAAAGTTCAGAACTAGCAATCATTGTATTTGTCCCTTACTGCTGTTTCTGTGTTGTGTAACTCTTTAATGGCTGCTACTTCATACACAGACGTATATTAGCTTTTTTCTAATCGCTAAGTGATGGCTAGAACAAACATTGGAAATACAATTGACAGTTTATTATGACACACTTCATTTAATGTCTAACTCACACTATTACAAGGGACCTATCACCTCAATTTGGAACACTTACATACCCACAGGTCCTTATAGACTGGGGTTTAGTATCTCAAATTGCCCTGCTGTAAAACTGTCAACAGCCTCAATGAAAAAAAACAAAAAAGGGCCCATGCACACGGAGTGAAAACGCACACTCATTTTTGCATAATACACATGTAAAGAATACACTTGTAAAAATCAGACTCCCATTAACTTCAATGACATTTTTTACACACACGTTTTTATACGTGTTTCTTACAGGTGTAAAAAACGTCATTGAAGCCAATGGGAGTTTTATTTTCAAACATGTATTCTTTACACGTGTATTATGCAAAAAAGAGCACGTTTACTCCGTGTGCACGAGCCCTAAGGGTAAATTCATACGGGTTTTTTTTGGTCAGGGTTTTGAGGCCGTTTACTCCCATCCTCCGGACTAGGCCCATTCATTGTGTGTGGCTGGATGCCGATGCAGCCGCAACGGCTTTGCAAATTGCAGCGTGTCTGCACTGCGTTTTTTTCCGCAAAGTGGGCATGGGATTCGCATGAATCCCATCCCCTTTGCTTGCACTGTAAAACACTGCGATTTTTCCCGCAGCTTTGCCGCCGCGGGCAAATCACAGCGTTTACATCCCGTGGGGCCCCGGCCTAAGACTTTTTTTGTTGCAGATTTTACAGCGTTTTTTTTTATGGGTTCCTTTTCCGCAAGCGGTTTGTTGTCTTTTGCGAAAATAAAAAGCAGCATGCCCTTTCTTCAGGTGGAATCCGTGGCTGACTCTGCCACAGCGTTCGCCTCGCGACACTGCTTCCCGACTAGGCCCATTCATTTGGGCCTAATCTGGAGTGGAATGCCGCGACTGGATGCCGATGCATTATATGCACTGCACCGGCATCCAGTCGCAGCTAGCCGTTTTTTGGACTGGATTCTGAGGCAGCCTCTGCCTCAATATCTGGTCCCAAAAACCTGGTGTGAACCCGGCCTTAGGGTGAATTCACACTGAGTAAACGCTAGCTTATTCTGAACGTAAAACACGTTCAGAATAAGCGGCGTCTAAAGCAGCTCCATTCATTTCTATGGGAGCGGGGATACGAGCGCTCCCCATAGAAATGAATGGTCTGCTTCTTTCACTCCGTGCAGTCCCATTGAAGTGAATGGGGAGTGCTGGCGTATACGGCAAGCTCTGCTCATGCCGGAGCGTACACGCCGGCACTCCCCATTCACTTCAATGGGACTGCACGGAGTGAAAGAAGCAGCCCATTCATTTCTATGGGGAGCGCTCGTATCCCCGCTCCCATAGAAATGAATGGAGCTGCTTTAGACGCCGCTTATTCTGAACGTGTTTTACGTTCAGAATAAGCTAGCGTTTACTCAGTGTGAATGCACCCTTATAGGTATAATAAGGGCAAAAAGTCCACAGAGGTAAACTCTACAAAAAAAATGCAATGTAAAGAATCAAGATGTGCTAACACTGCGTCTTTTCTCCACAGCGTCTCGCTACATAAAACCTAAAACTTAAAAATAGGTCAAATGACACATTCCTTTTATTAAAAAAACAAACATTGAATTATCTGAATACTCAGACTGCTAAGAAGAAACTGATAATTGAGAAATGCAGCAGCTGATATATACAGTAAATTCATCATGGCATAATATAGTATAAATTTCTATATTTAAAAAAAAAATAAAAAAAAATAAAGCTGTTACATGAACTGCCAGGGATCCTTGTCGTATGTACCAAACTGTAAAAGTATCTGTGGAAGAGAGATAAAGGAAAGAGGAGAAAAAATAAAACAGGAACAGAAAGTAAAAATACTCCCGGTCACGCCTGTTTGTGTAACTGTTTGTTACCAATGTTTTACCCAAGTAATTGGGCATGAAAACTTTGTGTATCGGTCTTCTCCCAGCATGCTACCTGCCTTTTGTATTAAGACGTCTAGCACAAGGAATTGCACCTGCGGTGAGACACTAATAGCAGAACTTGGGTAAAACAGAGCTGAGACTTAGCAGCATTTCTCAGTTTTGCAAGTTGTTATCACAAGCTAGCAGGCAGCAGCTCAGGGTAAGGAAGGAAACCGTAGACCTGAGGACAGAAACCACTACCCAGATTCCAGGAACACTTATTCACTTACATGTTACTTCGTGCTCATTGTGACTGATATTATTAGTTGTTAGGCCTTTTTATTCTTTTTTAATTTGGGGGGAAAAAAATTGAGCAATTGAGATTCTGTAACCACAGCTGTATTGAAAAACCTAGTGCACTTCAAAAGAGAACTTATACTAGGAGTCATTTATCATCCGCCCCGATTTTTTGGCCATATTTTTTGCAGGTGCTGCTATTTTTAGGCTAAGGCCCCCTGTTGCAGAAAAGCTGTTTTTTTTTGTTTGTTTGTTTGTTTGTTTTAAAATGTAGATTGTGAGCCCCACATAGAGCTCACAATGTACATTTTTTTCCCCTATCAGTATGTCTTTTTGGAATATGGGATGGAAATCCATGCAAACATGGGGAGAACATACAAACTCCTTGCAGATGTTTTTTTGCCCTTGGTGGGATTTGAACACCAGGACTCCAGTGCTGCAAGGCTGCAGTGCTAATCACTGAGCCACCATGTGGCCCCCAGCTGTTTTATTTTGTTACAGATTTTGCTGTGTTTTTTTTTTAGCCAAAGTCAAAAGGGGCTTAAAAAAGAAAATATAATGGAAGCTCTTAGGCCTCGTTCACATCTGCATCAGTAAACACTTTGGGGGAGTCCACATGGGGACCCACCCGGACGGACTACCGAATGCATTGGCAAGCGGTGTACAGTGAAAGCACATAGACCCCATAGACTATAATGGGGTCCATGTGATTTCTGCACGGTCTCCGCACCAAGGATCTTTGATAATGCTCCTTCTCACACTTGGGGTAAAGTCAGATGGTTTCAGATGATTGTACATATACATGTATAAAGCACTTGATCATTGGATTATTACTTCACAAACATGTCCTTTATTACACCAATAGAAATTTGGATTTCGTCTGATGCAGTTTTCAGGATTTTTATTTTTTACTTTTATCCGCCATTAGCAGGTTATATATGTTACTATATAATCCCACATGAGAAAGAACATTGGAGTGGTGATGTATACCAACCTATTGCATTAGTAATTTCAGCAATGGGGCCTTGGACCAACACTGTAGGGTTATAGGTTAGACTTGATGGACTGATGTCTTCATCCAACTCCATCTACTATGTAACTATGTTGGACAAATAAAAGCTGAATTGGTTGTGATGGGGAACTGCTTTGTTTTTTGTTTTCCACCATGTTAGATAAGTCATCCTGCAATGCATATTATGCTTTTTTGGGTACATATTAAAATTTTTAGTCACAAGACCTCCTGCACACAACCGTGTTCCGTTTCCAAGTAAAAACGGCACAGTTATTGATATCCGTGTGTCATCTGTGGTCTTCACTGACCCATAGATTGAAAATGAATTGACAAAAATGCGATTATGGACATATATAGGACCCTGTTCCATAATTTGTGGCTCTTCAAATTGGCCTGACATAGTCGCAAAAACTATGGCTGTGTGTATGGAAATGTATACTGTGCTTTTATTCTCAATGGCTGACCCACAATTGTGGACAAAAAAAAAAACGTTCTTTGCAGGAGGTCTAAGGCTGAGTTCACACAGAGTTTTTTTAGTCAGGCGAATCGGCCTGAAGACACTCCCCCCTCCCAACTAGGCCCATTCATTGAGCCTAATCCAGAGCAGACAACTGTCGCGGCTACCCGATTTTTGGTCCGGAAACTCAGTTTCCTGACCAAAAAACTAACTCAGCCTAACTCTTGAAGAGGAGCAGCAGCTGCCAAGTAATCTTCCTGACTTGGATGCATTTTATACCCAGGCAGTACTGAGAATTTTCTATAGTATCATATAATATATATATATATATATATATATATATATATATATATATATACATACACAGTATATATATATATATATATATATATATATATATATGTACTAGCACTCACTATTTTCTTCGGCAAGTGGGCTCCGACTGCATTTAAAAAAGCAGGAAGCAACATTTTCTATGTGTCTCATGTATATACTTCATCTTAATAAAGTTGGGATATATGAATTATTGGCACCACAAACAAATAGCAGATTTCTACGGCATCCATACATAGGCTCTGCTGCTCTTACTGGTGTGATACCTGTACTATTCAGATGTCTCCACGCTTTTCTTCATCCGCTCTCTTTACAGCCTGCAGTCTCACAAATACACACACTCACAGAAAACCTACATCTGCATCGCTCTTCTCTCCCTCCTTCCTGTTTTCTAGTTTCTGATTCTGAACATTTACATTATGTCGACAAGTAAAAAAAATGCTTTGTCCAAATTTGCAAACAGAAAATCTGCAACATCTTACATAAGCCGCTAAGTGCAAGAGAGTTTAACTAATATTGTGTACGTGCTACATAAAAATGTCTGTGCAGAAGTTGATATGTTGTGCGGATTGTAAATCCATAGCATGTGATTTGTCTTTTTATAATGTATATCGTGAAATCTGCAACTAAATTTGTGACTAAATCTGCAATGTATTTTTGTATGTTCTGTGCAAACTTGCTTATAAAGTGGGGCTGCAAATAAAGAAAGGAGACTTACAAGCTGCCAAGTAAGGTGAGGAAGGTGCTGTTTGCCTTTAATATGATGTATTTTATTATTATTATTATTATTATTATTTATTTATTTATTTATATAGCACCTTTAATTCAATGGTGCTTTACATTTGGGGGTTACATACAATACACAGAATATACAGGTAGATATAATACTAACAATGACCGACTGGCACAGTGGGGTAGAGGGCCCTGCCCGCGAGGGCTTACAATCTATGAGGGAAGGGGGGTAGAGACAGAAGTTTCAAGCATTCACAACTACTGTATACGGATAGACAAACTTTCACTTACTTTTAAATTAACCCTTAAGTACTATCATGGTGTCTATCATGCACCACTACCATACACATATCATTGTGATAGACACCATGACAGTAGTTAAGGGTTAATATTTCATGTATATTAAACAATATAACATCTGCATAAATACCATAAAACCCCAATGGAACCGATATGTAAAGTGCTTCCCAGTAAACCCTATAGATATATATATCACCATAAAACCTATATTGTGTATACCGTGCTCTGACATGTACATGCATGGTTACAGCCTGTTACCATGGAAGCTCATGTAAGTTTCTATGAATAGCACATTTTAGAGCTAAAGGGTTTTCAATATCATAATTACTTTGGTTTTTCATTGCTTCCTCTTTTACAGTGGCCTTGTCCTTCAATTGAAAGGGAAAATCTGAGAGCTGTATGCAATGCAGTCTGTTGCTGTGGCTCCGGGCAGACGTGATATATGTGATTCTTAAGTGAAAACTAGTAAGAATCGAGGCTTCCTCATGTCTTATACTACTGGAATGATTTCTATTTTACAGTTTTAAGTAAACTGTTCTGGAGAGATAGTTTCCCTGCAGCACTTAGTAACATGGAAGATAATTATAGAAAGATGGTAAGAAAATGCACATTGCTTTGGATTGCTTTCATGTGGATTTATGCATTTTATGTATCTTTAAAGTGAACGTGTGGTTTTTGGTTCACAAGTATTGTGTTAGCGAAATGAAATATGAACAACCCTAACTGAGGGTGCACAACCTATATAGATCAGTTGCCTTTTGTGAGATGATAGTTCTGATTAGGCTGCAAGAAAAAAAAAGTTGATATAATAGATACTATATGATCTTTGTGGTCATGCTCAGTTGGGTTGAGGTGAGCGTTCAAGTTCCTCCACACCAGACCTATCAATTCATGTCTTTATCACAGTTGCTTAGTGCACAGACATACGGAAAGAGGCCAACGCTTTGCTACAACCATTATAGTATACAATTAAATATCTGTATCAGGTAGCATTGAAATGATCCTTCACTAGCCCAAATGATGGAATAGAGTCCCATCCTTCCTTCTCCAAATTTTACACTAGGTGCATGCTTTCTGGTAGTTACTGCTCTCCTAGCATCTGCCAAACATAGGAACATCAGATTGCTGGACAGTGAAAGGTAATTCATCACGCCAGAGAAAGTATTTCCACTACTTCAGGGTCCAGTGACCACTCGTTTTGCAACACCCTAGCTAACCCTTGGCATTTTGCATGGTCTTCTTTGTCTTGTGTAGAGATGCTTGACCATAGAAAAACATGTCTGAAACTCCTGATGCACAATTATTGTGCTGAATCATTTCCAGATAGAGTTTTTAACTCTATAGTGAATTATCATCTTAACATCTGATTTCAGCACAGTTGGAATTGTCTCTCTAGCCCCCACCATTCCTGATCAACAAGCACATGTAGTTTTGGTGCCTGATGTGCTATTTAAGTTCTGTATTGTCAGTAGGGCAGGGTCAGGCAGGGGATGTGATCCAGAGCTCCAATCAGAGGCAGCCAGTGTCAGAGCTCAGAGTCACACCCCTTGTCTGCTCTTGCCTGACACCGCCCTCCTGACAGTACAGAGTCTAAATAGCATATCAGACACCAAAACTAAGAGCATTGATTGCCTGGGAATGGTGAGGACTAGATAAGAAATTCCAACTGTGCCAGAATCAGTGGAGCAGCAGCTACTAAATGATCCAAAGAGCTAGACTTGTTGGAGGTGGTGAAAGTTCCTCTTTAAATCCTTTTTTCCAATACTGCTTCGCCACACACAGCTCTTACAGATACAGAAACTGCAGCTGCATGACCTTCTCCCCTGTTATCCTTGTACTCTATTGTACAAGGTCCCATGTACACGACCAAGTGTGCCGTCCAAGGGGGAACCAATTTTACGAAAAAATGCACGTAGGCGGCTTCAGTGATAAATTCACATCTTTGGGAGCTTCCAATTTGTTCTGTTCATTGAGCAGAATATATCATTAGAACAGAGTGGACCATTGGACAACCCATCAGGAGAGGCTCGGCCTGCACACCCAGTCATGTGCATTAGGCCTTATTCTATAGTACTTGTTTGTTTGTTTGTTTGTTTGTTTTTTCTAAACATTTGTAGATAACCTGGAGGCAGGTAAAATGAGTCAACAGGCATTTGCAATGTGAGGGCGTTGCCCCCTATAAGACGTATGGCAAAGTTGTATCATATATTACTGATATACAGTATGAAATAAATCTATAAGGATAGATATTCAGAATTTAGTCCAGTGTCTGTACTAGAACTCAAAGGACTAGATGGTGATTGTAAAATGTGTCACTTAGCAAGCGCAACATCATGTAACCACATGTGTGGAAACAAGTCAGATGCAATATGTCTGCAACTACATGGGTCACTGTGGTATCATAGTTATTCTTTGGTACTTATATGGCTGTGTTTACACAACGCTTTCTTGCTGAAGTACTGTATGCAGATTTTAACTGCAGTTATGAGTAGCATATTCGTATATTCCAGGAGTAACATCATGGCTGTTAGCATACACGTAAAGTGTATAGGAACATGTGCTATTTATTACTGCAATTGAAAACTGCTTACAGTTCTTCAGTAAAGAAGCACCATGTAAACCCAGCCTGAGAAGCTTGTAGTGCCAAAGAGAAATCTCCTGCATACATTGTCCGCACAATACTGATGTGTAAAAGCCATTTGTAAGTGTATATGTCCTTTACATGTTCCATACGGTACTTTGTACATCACATAAGTTGTACTTTTACTTTAGGGACACTCAGTAAGATAAGCGTTCTTATAGCTTGACATTCTAATATTTGTTTAGACTGAAAGAGTTAATGTGGGGAAACTGTCCACAGATGGTGCGTTCATTCTTCCTCTTCCTCTTTATCGAGGCGCTGAAGTGTGTGCAGTTACTTCTGCTTAACCGATTCTGTAATGTATGCATCCAGCGCGGCTATATCCAAGGTGCAAATATACAGAGTCATTTCTTCAAATTCTATAGTTGCCATCAACCTTTTATATAATAATTGGATGAATATGCTGCAGCTTTATCACCCAGCTCAGGGCCGATTTAATACATAGGTGAGCCCAGTGTAAAGGTTTCGTACGTGGGCCCAGCACATCACCAGCACATACGTTCCTCCCTACTTCCACATGTGAATTAGTGTGGTGACACACACAGTGCACTGCAGTAAATAATTTTACTTTAAGCTGTGCCTCTAACCCCACCCATGAGCCTTTTGACCACAGCCATTGCTAGCATGTTGCTTTGTGCTCTAATACAGTAATATTGCCCTTGCTTACCTAGCTTCTCTTCCACGGTGCTGCTGGCAGGCTTCAGCTCTACAGTAGGGGTCTTTGCAGCTTGATGCACATCACACCTCCCTGCTTCAAACTGCGATAGTCAAGGCCTGAATGGTGTTGTATGTAGCTGATAGATCCGTGGTCCACCATTACAATCAACTCTCCTGTTGAGATTGGGACCTGCCACCACTGTCTCAATCAGAGGAGGCCTCCACTTCCATTGGGCCCAGTGCAAGTGCACCATTTTCCCTATGGTTAAAGCAATTCTGACTCAGTTTTCCTAAAGTCCTGATTAGCTGTTTTGTCTAGTTACAGTTGTTTGAGAAATATTACTGCATATCTAGTGTGAGGTGAGACAGGTGAGATTCTTGAAGGTCGCTATACCCCCCCCAGATTCCTCACTTATGTGTGGTAGGTGAGGCTACAATTCAGGTAACACCTTAGCAGTGAGATGGCTCCTTCTGTTAACCTACTAGGGAGGAGCCTTCAAATACAGGTGGGTGTTGGGCCTCAATAAAGGCCTATAAAAGGTTGCCAAAACCTCTGTCCTGGGCAGTTCCTGGAGGAGAGAGAAGGAGCAGGATTCTGTCCTAAAACAGTGTAAACTGGTGAGAGTCCAGTCTGAATTGTTGCCTTTACTGTGCTCTGTGTTGACTGTGTGGCTGAAGCAAGCCACACGTACAGTTAGGGTATTTGCTGTATAGTTAGTAGCTCAGACGAGCAGGATTTCAGTTATTGTTTTGCCTGACGTTAAGGCTTATTTTGTTTTGCCGTTTTTTGCAAAATAAATGTACAAGGCAAAACCTCTTTGCACGTGAATTTTTGTGTCTGTTTCTGACTGTCTGGGTCCACTGCTGCTACTGCTGAGCCTTTCCTCCCATACTAGGTATTAGAACTCATGCACTCTGACCAATATCATGTATGGAACTAGTACAGCACCTTGATGGTAAGGCTTCATGAAGCAAAACAGCAAAAACACATTTCTCTTTTTTCAAAGGAAAAAGAATGGAAGCATACCCTATCTTGGCCCATTTTCTGGAGCATGGACCACTGCAATTGACCTTCTACATCAGTAGTGGTGGAATAATGTGGGGGACTCCCCTACATTCAGACACGTCATGTACATCGAACCTTATACAATAAATAGAGTACAAGGATAACGGGAGTAGGTCATGCAGCTGCAGTTTCTGTGTGTGCAGGAGATATATGTGGCAAAGCAGTAGTGAAGATAGATTTAAAGAGGATCTTTCACCACCTCCAACAAGTCCAGCTCTGTATATCATTTAATAGCTGCTGCTCCGATTCTGGCACAGTTGGAATTTCTTATCTAGTCCCCACCATTCCTGAACAATCACTGCTGTTAGTTTTGGCGCCTGATATGCTATTTAGACTCTGTGCTCTGTACACACTGCCTGGGATCTGCTCCTAACACCTAGGATTAGTGATTTTGGACTGCTAAAAACTTCTGCTGTACCTAAAAACAGGTGACAACATGACAACGTGACCTGTGAGTGGAGTGTGTGCTTATTCAGTCTAAGTTCTTTAAGCATTGACCTAATGGGGAGCCGGATGTTCTGTACATTCCTTTGGGTAGGTTGGTGTAATGGGCAGTGCAGGGATTGTGCGGGAATCCGC
Source organism: Leptodactylus fuscus (assembly GCF_031893055.1). Lineage (NCBI taxonomy): Eukaryota > Metazoa > Chordata > Amphibia > Anura > Leptodactylidae > Leptodactylus > Leptodactylus fuscus. The sequence goes on along the minus strand of NC_134267.1, from coordinate 174,268,043 downwards.
TACACTGAAAAACATATTGTCCACATTATACCCTATATTGTTTTATATACATAAAAAGTTTTGTGGTCCTTTAGATGCCTCAAACTGGAATAAGTATGAGGATTGAGAAAAAAAAAATGATTCATGCCAGATATAATATGTGAAACGTCATATAAATGATGCTGTTTAATATCCATAGCAAATTTCTCCATAGCTGAGTTCATAGACGATTGCATTACCACAGTCTGGGCGCTCAAGGGATTATATAGTGGATCTGATCTCCTCACTGATCTTCTTCTGTAGCTGACAACTTGTCAGTTTAAGAAAAACCATTGAGTGTACTCATGATACATAAAAGCTCCCATAAAACAACTGTCAGATGTCCAGCCCGGCAACCTTTCTATATCAATCTGGAGGCTTATAACTCAAAATATTCTACTTAGCCTTGTGAATGTAATGACGTTTATTGCATCTTTATGCATGGATGTCAATGACATGTAAATGACTGTAGATTGTGAATATTAGAGTATTACCTTTCTCTCCCTGCAAGTGGTTAGTACATAGTTATCTGCCTATATCACTGGGGTGGCCTGTATGAGAAGACTGATAACTACTAAATAAGTACTAGAAATGAGCAAACAATGAAATATTATAATCTATGGGGAAAAAATGCTTGTTTCAGGGGAAACCACTATTCGACTCAGGAGGGTCACCAAGTCCACTATGACACCTCAGCAAATGATGACAATACCTCTGCAATGCAACTGGGATAGCAGGGGAAGCATGCTTGGGGGCATCTAACAAGCCCAAGTCACAGTTTCACCCCGCCATCACAGCCTATCAAATACACACTTTCCACACTCAAAAAAAAAACCCACTATGAAAGTGGGAAAACACCTGGAAACCTTCTTTTCTCCCCAATTGTATGGACAGAAACACAAATTTTAAGCTAAAGAAACATTAGCATGCACCCCTTTAAATCACGATGCCCATGACATCCACATATGGCATAGGTAATGGAAAATCCAACAGCCCCCACCCTTAACTGTCATTGTGTATGTGTGTGATGTGGTGAGACCTTCAAAAAATCACTTTTCTGGCCCTTAACGTGAGCCCTTCCAAATTAAGTTGGAGTCCCTTAAGCTGAGCTACCAGCAGAGATTGAGGCCCTTGAGGTGACTTCAGCCTTTTATCAGCAGAGTTTTAGGCGATTTACGTTAATTCAGCCTTGCACTAGCAGAGTTTATGGCCCTTGAGGTGAGTAGAGCCTTGCACCAGCAGTGTTTTACTTTTTGGCCCTTGGAGTGAGTTGAGCCTTGCACCAGCCGTGTTTTTGGCCCTTGGGGTGAGTAGAGCCTTGCACCAGTAGTGTTTTACTTTTTGGCCCTTGGGGTGAGTTGAGCCTTGCACCAGCAGTGTTTTTGGCCCTTGGGGTGAGTAGAGCCTTGCACCAGCAGTGTTTTACTTTTGGCCCTTGGGGTGAGTAGAGACTTGCACCAGCAGTGTTTTACTTTTTGGCCCTTGGGGTGAGTTGAGCCTTGCACCAGCAGAATGGTAGACTGTTATGGTGTATTGAGCCTTGTAGCAGCAGAGTGTTAGGCCCTTTGGGTGACCCCTAAAACATTGAATTGCAGGCCCTTGTGGGGGAGCCCTAAAACATTGAATTGCAGGCCCTTTGGGGGGAGGCCGAAAAAATTGATTTGCAGGCCCTTGGGGGGGGGGAGCCCTAAAAAGCTGCATTGCAGGCCCTTGGGGGGAGCCCTAAAAAATTAATGAGGTAACCTCAGTGAGATTTTTTTCAGTGTTACATTAGGGTGAAGGGGCTGGGGTTGGAGGAGGAGGATGATGATGATGAGTGAAGTGGGTGCTGGCAGCCCCTCTCCAGTACCTGGACTGTGGACTGGATACCCAGCTGGATATCCACGTCCATGTCCTCACCCATGTCTCCTGCTGCTACCCTGCTGCATGATTGGCAGGTTAACTGTATGTGTACAGTGTTCCTGCAGTGTAGCTCTGAAAATCAGAGTATCGCCCTGAGACCAAGCTCTCCCTATCTCTCCAAAACTAAAATGAGACAAACATGGCCGACACTATTCTTATGAATCAGAGGTCACCTGATTTCGGCAGCCAATGGCTTTTTCAGATTTTTTTTCAATGCCTACGTTGTCATAGTTCCTGTCCCACCTCCCCTGCACAGTTATTGGTGCGAAAAAAAAAAAAAGCGCCAGGGAAGGTGGGAGGGGATACGAATTTTTACTGCGTATGCCGCGTGGTATTGGTTTGGAATCGAATACCTCGAACAGCCTGATATTCGATCAAATACCAATTCGATCAAACGCGGTTCGCTCATCTCTATTAACTACTCTTTATTTTGCCTATCGGGACTATTAATACTATCCATGTTGTTACATTGGCATGATCCTTCACAATGTCAATATGGTATATCTACTCTATGTTGTTTCCTTAGCAAGGGTATTAAAAAGGTGATGAGGATTTCTGTAGGGCAAGCAAAAGGATGAAACTTGATAAGTCTATACAAATTTTTTTTTTGTTAATGTAGATTGTGGGCCCCATATAGGGATAACAATTTAGTTTTTTTCCCTATTAGTATGTCTTTGTAGAATGGGAGGAAATCCATGCAAACACGGGGAGAACATACAAACTCCTTGCAGATGTTGTTTCTGGCGGGATTCAAACCCAGGACTCCAGCACTGCAAGGCTTCAGTGCCAACCACTGAGCCACTGCGTTTCCCCTAATATCTTGTTTCAATAGCTCTCTGTCAAGGATCTGCCATTATCATAGATATTTACCAAGTCGGTTACTGCACTCCAAATTTAGACTCAAAGATACCCTAGAAGCAGTCCATTCAGATGCCATAGGAGGACCCTTAAAGAGAAGAGGCCAAGCACTATTTACTTGGCTGCTTTATTTAAGTTGGATAGCAAGAACCTGTCCAATACTCTTTAATTTGATGGAAATATACTTTTTGCCATGAAAAATAGCGATAGAAATTGCCCCAAACGTCATGGAAAAGGTAAAGAGAGAGGAAAACAGACTTCAGAATGATGCTATAAAGGAACTCATTTTAATATTTTCTATGTGGCCCCCTCACTTCTATGTACAATATGCCACTTGCAATTAAGTGCACACTTCCATTTGCTAATGATTGTTTTACTGTATAAAGATATTCTAAAATTTTGTCAGTGTTTGTTACATTGATGTCTTATAATTACAACTACCTTATTTTTCATGGTTATTAAAGGGGTTATCCAGTTTCTAAAATTGATAACCTATCCTCAGTATAGGTCATCAATATTACATCTGCAAGAGTCCAAAAGCTGAGACCCCCACAAATCTGCTTTTCCGGACAGCATTGTTCCCGATATTATTGTAGGAGCGGGTTTTGGTACTGCAATAAAGTCTTGTATGGCTACCTTCATATAAAAAATACTGGTACTGGGAGAAGTGCTGTCCGGGACAGGAGATCTGCAGGGGTCTTGTCTGTTGGACCCTCGAAGAGCTAATATCGATGACCTATCTTAAGGATATTCCATCAATATTACAAAGTAGACAACCCATTTAGGGAGCAGTATTAACAAGACAATGACTATGTAGTCTTATCTTACAATCACGTTGAATGATTTTTCACATAAGACAAGTGGTTCCTTTTTTACGTTTTTATTATCACCCTTTCATACCCAAACACATTTGATTTTTTTTCATCTTGCATAAAGCTGTAAGATTTTTTTATTACTCCTCTCATAGTCCGGTACAGTATTCATTGCCTAATATTTATATAAAGCTCTTACTGTATATATCTTAAGAAAGGTTGTTCTGATACCGTAGACAAATATAGTTTCCTGTTGTGTAAACTTGTAACTGAAGTAATTACAGAATAAGAAAACGGCCGCTGTTTGCATAATATATCTACCAACAGTATAATGTGGAACCGCGAGTTATGGAGAATTCATACAACTAAGAGTTTCAATCCCCTATTATATACAATTGGAAAGGACTGTGGTTATAGGAAATGAATCCTAGAAGGTATCACACACTGGAGTTATATATTATTGGGTTCATTGCCTGACAGATACTATTGAGACAAAATATTCAGACATTAAGTCAGTTTTCAACAATAGTTTTATAACTGAAACCAGCATCTTTATGTATAAAATGCTGCAAAATATCTACAAATGGTTTGGAAAGTAATGGGAAATAATGCAAAACAGCTGTCCAACACTAGGTCTGGATCTGTAGTACCGCACCCATACTGTGTCTAGTAGATTGAAATGTAGGATGTTCCATTGAATTCTAGAATAATAATACGTTTTATAATAATACATTTTATTTATATAGCGCCAACATATTCCGCAGCGCTGTACAATTTGTAGGGTTCAAGTACAGGCAAAAAGATAAGTTACATAGAAATAGTCACTTCATACAATGGAACTGAGGACCCTGCTCGCAAGAGCTTACAATCTATGGGGTAGAGGGGGTGACACAAGAGGTAGCAGGGGCAGCATCGGAGGTAGCATTGCTTATACAGTGGTCAGACAATTTTGTAATAGAGGTTACTGTCGTTACACAATCATAAAACTGTATGAGCCGTCACCAGTTGTGTCCTTTAACATGCAGATGATTCCTGGATATATAAAGTTAGTCTGAAACAGCATCATATTGTGTGAGGTAATGTAGGAGCGGGAACAGAGGAGGGGTTCATTATAGGGATTTTAATTACGGCACAAAACGGTTTACATTAGGAACTATGATAGGCCTGTCTGAAAAGATGTGTCTTTAGTTTGTGCTTAAAGCTGTAGAAATTGTGAGTTAATCTGATTGTCCGGGGTAGAGCATTCCAGAGAAGTGGTGCAACTTGGGAGAAGTCTTGTATACGAGCGTGGGAGGTTCTGATAATAGAGGATGTAAGTGTTAGGTCATTGGGTGAACGGAGAACACGGGTTGGGCGGCAGACAGAGATGGGGGAGATAATGTTGTGAGGGGCAGTATTATGGAGAGCCTTGTGGATGATGGATACAGAGGTATTTCCCACGAGAAGCATTGGGGCGTTTTTTTTTTGTTTTTTTTTTAAATGACACGTAGTACCCCAATCTTAACCAAAAGCCATGCTGACGGGATGTTCTTGTGTGATAAAACTAAAATCTATGCCAGGTAAGGGTTGGAGCAGACAGTTCACCAATTTTCTGATATATATAATGGTAAAAATGTTAGGCTGCAAAGGCCACTTCCCATACCTGCCCACGCTATTATACAAAAGAGTAAAAAGAGGCAAAGTTTTGCAAAAATGTAAATTTTTCCAGAAAACTGGCATAGAATCACTGATAAATTCCCGCAATTGTTCCTAGTGGAGAATATTGTGTCATTATAAAGTCTCTATCTAGCAGAATATAGATATAGCGCCTTAGGTACTCTGCACTTGGCTTTGCCTGACTTATCCTGGCTCAGGTTCTTTGTCATCACTTTTTTAATGGAGCCTTCTATATTTTGCATCCATTTATACTGGCAAGCAAGCTGTGCAAGTATTGGCTCTTACGCTCAGCCTTAATCATACCCCTTATGTGATCTTTATTTTTAATAATTCCCACATTTTTTGTTTTGGTCGCAACATCTGCTCTGTAATCTGTGCCTGTTATTTCGGGTTTACTATAGATATTTGGTTTTCTGACACTGGATGCTTCTAGTTTCCAGCCATCCAACACTCTGGTTTTATGTGTTGATTGTTTCCATTCAGTTTCTTCAAATGAGTGAGAATTGTCCCTCCAAAGTAAAGGCTTGCCCTTGACTTAAAGGGGTTGTCCCATCACAAGGATCCTATCTATACTACTTGTTAATGTGGATGTAAGACTTTTCCTAAATACACTGTTTCAGCAAAACTGCTTTGTTTGTCCACTATCTTACCTTATTCAATTCATTGTGGCCACAGCCCTGACTTAGCTGCTCATGAGTCAAGTGATGTATCTGCTGCTCTCAGGGGGGAGGGAGGAGGGGCTAAGTGCAGGGAGCGAGCCTGTGTATCTAGCTATTCCTGTGTCTAAACCACGTGACCTAGCTTCCTGCTATCAGATAGGGGAGAGGAGCTGCTTTCATTTCTTCTGTTCTCCCAGTTATCAGGCTAACTAATTCAGTTGTGTTCATTATGGCAGAGACAGGCAGTCTCTGTATGTAACACAGAATGGAGTTGCTCCAGCCTGTACTTCATAGTCCAATATGGGTGGGCGGAGCTACTCTCTAATTTGGGGGCGGAGCTAAACAGCAGGTTGCATGTGAAACCCCGCCCACCAAATGATGCAAGAAACCAGGAAGAAAGAAGATTTTACAGGAGTAAAGACTGGTGAGTATGTGAGGTGGGAATACCCCTTTAATCTTCTGAATTAGGTTGCCTGACTGCTGTTGTCATATATGAAATAACGCTAAATGCTGGACTTTACCTGTACTCATAGGTTTACATGGAACTCTTAGAAAAAGCACTTAATGTATTATCTGAGCATACTTGATGCTTTCAGTGAAAGTCTGGATTATCTGTTTGTAACCAAGAGTATTGATGCAGCACTAGCCTCTTGTCCAGGGTTAAGCAGCAGCACTTGGCCTTCTACTCATTGACCTTTTAGCCTTTTACACTTCATCACAGACTCTGACATTTGCAGTTTTGCTATCTCTAACACTACTAGTAAACAAAGAAGGCTTGGGACTCCTTCAAGCAGCTTTATTGGTAGGGGTGCTAAGAGTCAGAACTCCACCAATCCTATGGATAGACTACCAGTATTATAATCTCAGAACATCCATTAAGAAGTGGCAGTATTCCTTGTAATGACTCGGACTCGAGCTGTGCTGATGACGTAAAGGTCAGCAACAGTTCTTTAAGGTGATGGTGGACAATTATATGCCCATAGCTGCTGTTGGTCAGATGGAAATTTCTAGGAACCGTAGCAGCCTTGAAGACCCTTGGATTCCTTCACAGATATAAATGTGAATGCAGTCTGAGGTTGTTTCAACTGCGACTTCTAGTTGCAAAATGATCAAGCAATGCTGGATACTAGAAGTTGCAGTCACAGCACCCTTGGGGTCGCAATGTGAGTCAATTCACTTACGTTAATAAAGGAGTTACAGGGTGACATGGCAATCTTTGGTTGTGCAATGGGAGTCATGGCCAAAGTGTCTTTGTAGCCCTTGGCCTTACAACTGTTTTCTCTGTTCGAGCACACATTTCCTACCATGTGCGAGTGTAACCACAAAGCACTGTCTACCAACAACAGCAACAGCTATTTGCAAGGTTTTCCATGCTAATGGTGTTGCTGACCCTTCCTTAGGATAATTCTTCAATATCAGATTGGTGTGGATCTGACTCCCATGACTAACACGATTAGCAGTTCACATAGAAGGAGTACGGAGCCAGAAGTGGAGAAGTCACTCCGATTCAAGTGGGATTGGTTATCAATATCTTTGGCCAGGAAACCCCCTTTAAGACTGCCTACAGAGTATAGGACCACATTTACAATAACAGTTGCATAGTCAATGCCCTTATCTGACAAAGAATAAACACACTGAAGCCGCACACATTGTAAAAGGGAAGTGAAAGCTGAAATAATTACTGAAAGCTACCTTTACAAGCCTTCAGGTAAGGAAGTTCTTTGTCAGGACTGATAACAATTAACCATTTGCTATCTCAACAGCTAGAGTTGCAGAGTGAAGTAATGGTGACAAGTTCCTCTGATAATGAGATTAGTGAAACAGCAGTTATTTCTCTTGCCACCAGGATTCACAGATGACAAATTACTCATCTCCGTTCTTCAGGCATATGCTGCTGACACTGAATTGCCAGTGACCTTTAATGACAAGTATTTGGAGTCTGGATGTTATAGTGAGATGTTAATCAGAGTAGACTATAAGGTAGGTATCGCACCGGCACAAATATTCATCTATATAAAGTCACATTACAGGTCGTAAACCAATGTTGCAAATGGAGATGAACAATTTTCTGGACTCTTGTTTCTCACGAATAAAATGCAGTTTGAAATACTTATGGAGTGAAATTTTCTATGGTAGACTGAGACAATAGGGATAGTAGAGTAAATATTGCCTGGGGAATCATGGAAATTGTACTCCACGTGGACACAAAAGTATTTTTATGGTTATAAGGTTAATAAAATGCAGTTAAATAACCTATTAGGTAATATTGAGTTCATTGTGTCACTAATTAAATGATTAGAATTTGTCACATTGTCAATGCAGGGCTATCTGCAGACAGTATGTTATAGAGCCGGAGGAGCTGAGCAGATTAATATACATGTTTGTAGGAAAAGATCCAGAATAATTAGTATATTATAAATGTAAGTCTTTGGGGATTAGGAGTCCAGTGGGTGGTCCTACTAAGCGATAGACAGACTTAACTATATACTAAAAAAATCACTGTTTAAGAGTAGAGATGAGTGAACAGTAAAATGTTCGAGTTTCGATATTCGTTTTGAGTAGCCCCTCAATATTCGACTACTCGAATCGAATATCGAACCCTATTATAGTCTATGGGGCAAAATGCTTGTTTCAGGGGTAGGCAATGTTCGATCAAATTATACTTACCAAGTCCACGAGTGAGGGTCGGACTGGATCCTCCGAGCAGTCTTCTCCTTGCAGCGTCCCCGCGGTGTCTTCCGGCTCTGAATTCACTCTGCCAGGCATCGGGCCTGGGCAGAGCCGACTTGCGCATATCTGCACTACAAGCGGACATGCGCAGTCGGCTCTGCCCAGGCCCGATTCCTGGCAGAGTGAATTCAGAGCCGGAAGACGCCGCGGGGAAGCTGCACGGAGAAGACTTCTAAAGGTAAGAGAAGAACCAGCATTGATTGGCCGACTGTATAGCATTCGGCCAATCAATGCTGGTTCTGCATCAAACTTTTACATTCGAACAGCGAATGGTACTCGATCGAGTACGAGTATTTCGAATACCGTAGTATTCTATCGAATACCTACTCGATCGAGTACTACTCGCTCATCTCTATTTAAGAGGACCCATTGGATTCGTAAGCCCAGACAGATATAAAAAAATTATTAAATGACAACTTATATTGAGACTTTTCCAATAAAGCTATATATCAATGTGCTCAGCTTCTCCTGCTCTATAACATGCTGCCTGCATTATAACATGGTTGGTTACCTTTAAGCATATTCTTTTTTTTACAGGATTGAGGATGAGTCTTTAATGGGCAGCTGACCACTGGGACCACCAATGAGCTCAAGAATGGATTTTAAGTTTAAGTTTATTTCCTGATACAACCCCTGTACTATGGAGTGTTTCCCATAACTATTAGCCAGAATGGAGAACAACAGCTAAAAGAACTTCTCTCCCTCTGGTGAGGCTCCCTTAGACCAGATCAGTGATGATAGGATGCTTATCTCTTGTGGAAAGTTGGAAGGCCACAACTTTAGTTAAGAAAGAAAGCAGAGCCTTGCTATCAGCTTTAGTATGTTAGCCATCTTGCATGCCCACTTGCCATCTCTATGCTGGGCATGGATTTTTTTCTGCAATAAAATTGTGCACTTCTAACTGGACTTTCTTTCCCACAATTGTAACAATATTAATAGTACAAATATAAAGAAGTTCACACATAATAATGTAAAATCCCAGAGTAACAATGCTGGATTAAACAGGAGGAAACATGGCATGATAACCAATGTTATAAGGTGGGTGAAAGGTCTCCTGTATGATACATAGTCGGTAGAGCTTAAAGCAAAATGTAGATTACCCATCTCCATTTCCCATTTGTAATGTAGCCCAACATAGCCTCCATTTCCCCACAGTTAGGGGCACCTTTACTACTACTATAGTGTCCTCTACAAAGTTCTATCCAAAGCAAAAAACCGCGAGTAAGCTAAAATCAATAAAAAAACAAAAAGAGGCGCTCCTTGTGCAGAACCTGAGACAAATATCAGGTGAGGAAATCCCAATAGAGCCCTTAGAACCCCTGAAAGATGGATTGTCACCGGTAGGTCTAGTGCATATAGCCACAACAACTGTACAAACTGTCAAAAGCAAAAAACGGCAATAATTTAAATTCTACTTTAAGAAGGACACCTTTCTATGGACTTGTGTTCTAACATCTTACAAGACTAATGATAGCAACTTATTTGTTTTGATACATTATAGTCGGAGGCATAACTTGAAGTTCCTGGGCCCCAATGTAAAATCTGTAATGGGGCCTCTACGTATCTTGTGCCACTTAGAACTGGTATATTTTATGTGGCATGGAGTCCTTTGGGGTTCCTTGAGTATCAAGGGCATGAAGAGACTTTTCCCACCACACCACCTATAGCTATGTTCCCGAGTGTGGTCACAGATCCAGGCCTTTGAGCAAGGACATAGTTGAAGATTTTTAAATAATAAATTAAGTTTTCCTGTCTGGATGGCAAATGGGACATATGGACAACATAGAATGGGGTCTCTATGTCAGGACTGCCCTCTATGAGACAGCATGGAGAACTAATAGCATATATCTCCGTGACAGCAGCTTAAAGTGAACCTGTCAGGGCTATTTGGGGCATTAAACCATCGACAGGTATTTATGCACAAGTAGTTTAGTGTCACAAATACCCCTATACTAATGCTGTCCATGGCTAGGATAAAAGAAAAAACATTTATACTTACCTGTCTCCTGTACTCCCAGCACCTGCGCAGCTCTTCCCTTAACCCAGAGGCGTATACCTCAGCTTTGGTAGGCATGCGCCTGACTTCGGCTGTACCTCCCTGACTTTAGTGAAAAACTGCATTGATATCAAGAGCACCGAAGGTTAGTCCAATTGGACTCATTGGACTCATCTCTAGGTAAGTATAAGCGTTTTTAGCCATAGACAAATTTAGGAGTAGGATATTTTGGTACAGTATGCCATCTTTCAATAAGAAAACTTATGGGTGATTTAGTACCCCCGAAGTCCTTACTTACAGGTTCCCTTTTAAATCTGATATCTATGATGCATCTTGATATTGTAAAAGTTCAACTGGAGTGGTACAAGCTATAAAACATGGGGGCACACCATATAAACCCATAAATAATTATTTTGGCTTTATCCAGAGTTATTATCCTAAAATGTACTGTATAAGGTACATGTTATTTATTCAGCCATACTATTAATGTATAGTACTGAGCAAAAGTTTTAGGCAGCTGTGGAAAAATGTTTTAAGGTAAGAAGAATGATTAAAAAATAGAAATGTTAATAGTTTATTTTGTCATTTAAAAAAAGAAATGTAAGTGAATTAAAAAATGAGAAATGTAAATAAAGTCAATATTTGGTGTGAACGCCCTTTGGAGGATGTGTCCTGGGAGTGATAATGTGGCCTACACAAAGTCCTTATCTCAAGATCATGCAGTCTGTCTGGGATTACATAAAGAGACAGACGGATTTGAGCTAGTCTACACCCACAGAAGATCTGTGGTTATTTCTTCTACGTGTTTGGAATGACCTCCCTGCCGAATTCCTTCGGTGTGCAAAGTGTACCTATAGGAATTGATACAAAGGTTTTTCAAACCAAGTATAGGTGTGATTTAGATTTCTTTTGTGTTCACTTTGTTTTAATTAAGAAAAATTAACACTTAAAATCCTTCTTACTTGGCAGCTGTCTCCCCCCCACACACACACACACACACCTGCCTAAAACTTTTGCTTAACACCTCTAAGTCTAGAGGTATATAATGGGTTAAAGAGCATCTGTCAGCTTTCCTGATGCGTTTAGTAAATACTTACATTCCAGATAAAATATTATTTGTGGCTCATCTTTCCATATACCTTTGAGTTATGCTGTTCGTCCATTATGTCTAATAGAAATTTATGACTGTACTGACAACTGGGTGTGACTAGCTGGGAAACCGACATCTTGGTCTATCTGCAGCGCCACAACGGTGCATTTCCAGTCACATGTTCATTAATAAAAAACGCTTCATATACCGGATAAAATCCACCCTTTCATTTAGTGTACTTACTTTCCGGACACCCTGTATGTTTATTTTTGGGATATTCTCTATTTTGTTTCTTTAATTTACAATATTTTTCTTTTCCATATCATTTTCTTTGTCATATCACATCTTTACACCATGTAGAATTATGTTGATGTCTCTGTACAAAAATAATAACTTGTTAGTTTAACAAAAAATAGACAAATTGCAAGCTTTTGGGACACAGATGAAGACAACAGAACAGGCTTTGTTGTAAAGTTCTTTATTTCACTATTTCTGATGATAGTGTGCATTGTGTATGTTGATGGCGGGCTCCATATCTTGTTATGAAGATGATGCGACTTTTTGATCCGCTTTGCTATGATCCAATTAAAACTTTGCTATTAACATTGAGTATTTTCCTTGCCAGCCTTTCTCTTTGACCTCTTTCCTTGCTGAATAAACTCGCAGTGTGCATTTTATACTGACAAGCAGCCATTCTGAATCCTTAATAGAACGCTTGTGACTTTGTACGACATTTGCAATGTAATACTGCTCTGAGGTTATGATGTTATGCATATAAAACGGAACATACCATTAGTAGGCATTACAGGGGGTTTGCTCCCAAATGACATTATTTTACTGTACGTCTGCGGCTACCGGATAAAACGACAGCCTAACGTTAATGGGGCTGTGAAATCCATCTGTCATATAGCTACTTGGAACACATCATACACTGTATGAGCGGAGAAAGATATTTTTTCTTCTCTCGCATTCCTCAGGCCCCAGACATGAACGCCCAATGCTTCCTGGTAGGTTTTTCTGACTGAGGGGGAGGGGCAGTGCATTAAGCAACGCAAGCTAGACATTACAGATAAGAGGCTGTACAGCTACAGTATGTTCAACAGACTGTTTTCTTCTGTAGCTGAGTGATCAGTGTCTATTATAATGCTGCAGTGACATACGGATCTATAAGCCCTTTTATTTAGCATCTAATAAATAATTGACACAATGCCTTGGGTGGTCTGTACACAGTCTGCGAGTCTGAAAAATGTGAGAGGTAAGTTGCTTTTTGCATTTTGCACAACTGTACGATAGACTGTAACATTGAGCAGAGTGGCCATTGAGCAGCGTGCCCAGGATAGTGATATGTGTGACCACAGAGGGCACAGATCTGGGCACAGATTTACATCTGCTACTGAAAAAGTACAAGCTTTCCTGCAGCTGTATAACACTTCAGCTGTCTGGGGGAAGCCTGGGGGGACTGCAGGCCACTGTGTAATACTAGCAAACCTTAAACAACCCGTCTCGTTGTATGCTATAGAAATTCAGCTTGGAAAGGGACAGGTGCATGTGACGGAAAGGGTTAAATAAGACATTCAAAGCTGCTCTGTCTTTTTAAAGGGGAAGGACATGTAAATGCATTGGTGCAAAATGTGTTTGTTCTATCCAGGGTTCAGATCTCTTCTCTGCGAGGTTAAATGGACTGCTACTGCCTATAAATTATGTATGACATGTTTAACTGGGTCTCCTTATAAGGCTTGTACTATATTTCAGTAGTGTGCGCTTCTTGCCAAGTTTTAAAGGTAGGAACGCCCCATGTGAGGATTGTCATGTTGTATGGTGTGTCGCAATGACAACAGCTAGAAAGGGACGGTGACAATGCTTATTCCTTATAACATATGTGATGAGATTAGTTAACAGCTGGTCCCACCAGGGGGAAGAAATGATATTTTGGGTATAGTTTTCCTTTAATGGAAAGGCATTTTTACTGCCCGCAGCTTATTTCTGGGCATATTCGGTGACTCACAGGTTTGTAATGATTTTTAGGGCCGCTGGTTACCTTTTATATTGTGATGGTGAATGTTTAGAGGGTAATTGAATTGAAGAGGTTAAGTACAGGATGGGGAAACCATAGCAGCCGACTGCATTGTGATGAAGAAGCTAATGTATATAATATAAGGGATTGAGGATCTGTCACCGGTGCTTGGTCTTCTTATAGAGGTGGTCTTTAGGAGAGGTTTCATTGTGTCTAAAGCCTAACTCAACTAAAAGTTCACATGTAACAACAGTTAACATAAGAACAGTCAACTCTTCCTTGTCAAATATACTGAGAAGTAGGAAGCTGAGATATAGGGAACTGTATGATGGCCTCCTCTTACTGCCTCTGACTTGGTGAGAACGTTATAGTCACTGGAGGTTATCTGCCTCCGTAGGGTTTGTAACTATATATTGATAACTGAACACGCACATTGACAGCTAGAGCAGCTGTCAGGGTAAAGGTCCCAGCAGACAGTTTACTATATCTCCGCTTTATGGGTCACCATTAATGTGACACAGAAGGTGTCAGATAAGGGGGGGTAACCATATTCACACTTGAACTTCATGTTTAGATAAGATGGTGTCTGAGGGCAGGATGTTAAGGAGCAGAAGGAGCTGAGCACACTGACGTATAGCTTTGTTGGAAAAAAAGCCTGTCTAACATACTATAAATTGGTATTATTGTATTGTTAATTGAACTTCCTTCTTGGCAATCCAGTGGGCGGCCCTGACAGCGATTGACAGCCTCCATCTATGACAGTGCATATAGAGGTAGCTGTCACTTACTGATAGGACTGCACACTGGACTCCTATGCATAGAATGAACAGGGATATAAGCCAATAAATGACAAGTTATTCTGGATCTTTCCTCACCAAACTGTATATTAATCTGTTCATCTCCTGCTCCATGCTAGGCTGTCCACAGGCAGGACTGACTATATGTACCATCTCTTTTAAAGCTGTTCCTTTGGTGCATGTGTAAATTATTTGTCTGTCTCTAGTTTAGCTCACACTGCTTATTTACATCTGACATCAAGTAATAAAAAGGATGTCAAACAGCATCAAAGAATAAGAGGTTTTCATGTTGCCGTTGCTACCCTGTGTAATTATGGACTACAGATCTATGCCTGAGACTTGGCAACTTTGAAGCTATCCCTTACAGACAGTCTGATATAGTTTAAAGGCATATGACAGATCATTCTCTAGCTGTCTATTACAGGATTGCTTTCAAAGAGATGCAGCCTAATACCGAAGGGTCGAAACTAGTAAACAAGGAGAGACATTATGGTTATTAAGTGTTTCCCTTTAAATTATTTTATTCTTATGTAATTGGGTTAAAAAAATGGAATAAAACAAATCCTAAGTGAGTCCTGAAATAGCAATTTACTGTATAGATGTATGCCATGAGAAGGATACAAAGTATGTCTTTACATTAAGAACATTATATTAGTAATAACGCTTCAGTACCTGGATCTTCCTCAGTATATTAAACAGTATATGTTATGGTTAGAAAGTTTGTAATATTGCACTATTGTACTTTGTAATGTACAATAACAACCAATGTTGTAATGTTTCAGTGACAATTTAGTCCCAGGGACTATAAAAAAGCATTGTTTGTTTCCATACTTTACATATAGAGGCAGAGAGGCATGCTTAGGACAGTACAGTATTCACACTTGCCCTGTCTGTGGATGTAAACAAGCAGCACCAAGCCAGAAGCCATTTATAAGTGACTACTAGCCCTGTGATAAAACTGGTATTGTGCAGTAGTCCTCTATGGGGTAATAACTGGCCACAGCTGAAGTATGGTAGTAAATGAGAACAAGTCAGCAAATCCAGCAGGACAATAAACCTTGCGGGATCATTATATTGGGAGACATATTACTCTATAGTAATGTTTAATATTGAGCAAGCCTTATTTTACTAGCCAAGCCATAAACTTCAGATGGCCCCTTCATATTTACACTTACGGTATTGTTTTCTACAAGGTTAGTTTGAGATCAGTAACAAGGGTCTTCATGCTAGTCTTGTTCATAGGCAGTATATTGTACGGAAGTTAAAGGATTAGAACAAAAATATCTGGTCTCTTCCTAAAACAGCACCAGACCGATTCATGGGTTGTCTCTGGTATTGCAACTCAGCTCCAATGAAGTGAATTCGCTGAGCTGCACTACCACATACGAACTTTGGGCAGGTGCGGTGCTGTTTTTGGAAGAAAACATCTATGTTCTTGCATTCCTGAACAACCCCATTAAGTTAATATGCAATACTAGACATAGTCCATGGACTAGAATGGTGCTTCTATCAGACAACAGCTTAAAAAGGTAGTTATGAGAGAGCGCCTTTAAGTTTGCCAAGGATATTTACAGTAGTGTCAGGCTATCTTTTACCAAAGAAGCTCCTTATCACCATACCACCTATAGAACCATTACTTAATACTACCCTTATAGGTAAATCAGATGGCCATGAGACCAGCTCTTTCAGGACCACTTAAACCAGTGCATTTATGTTCCTCCTCGTACTAATGTCCTACCTTTCAATATTCCCATTCTACTGGATACCTCCTTCCATGGTTTCATAAACACCCAGCACCCCATCAATTAGATGTTCTTAGCAGCTGATACGCAGAGAATGGAGCAGGAAGCAGACAGCTCTGTTCTCTGTATAGTGGCCAACGCCTTTAAAGGGATAGTCCAGGGTCATGGTATAAAAATTATTTGCCTCTTTTACAATGAAATGAAATAACATTGATATGTAATATTAGTAATATATTTTAATTTGAAATGGGAATTGATGTCCAGATACCAGAGCCCCTTTACTGCCCCAGGAATCCCCCCCTTGTTCTATCATAGGAAGCCTCCTGATCAGTCAGTAACATGATAAAGGGGCTGGCTGCTTTCCTCAGGTTATTGGCTGAGCCTGATGAAGGAAGGGGGACAACTTTTCAATATTGTACCCCAGATCTGATGAGTACTTTAGTATTCCTCTTTTTTTTTTTTCTTTAATTCAGTTTTATTTTTAATGTCCAAGAGAAAACCTTTAGGAGACCTGGCAGCGTATGTATGTAATGCATAATGTGCTAAAATAAAAGAACTGCTTCTGAGCTATTTTGAATGTTTATTTAAGAAGATAGAGAGTGAAAAAAAAAGGTTTGGCGGAATGTATCCAGACCAGACCTACAATTTTGTGTGATTGTTTTAACACTTCTCCAAAATAGCTCATGAATACTACTTGGGAAAGTTGAGCTGTCAGAGCAGCAAATGATGTCATGCCCCAAATTCTCTACACTGAAAACACTGGCTGGTGGCAGCGAAGGGACCAGCTGGCCTTTCATAGCTGTAGATTTCCCTTGTCGTTTTATACATCACTGTAGCCCTCATTCCTCAGCTTACTACGCACAATAGTATCCATCGTCTAACAAGTATTTTCTAGAAATCCAACTATCCTATTCTGCTTAAACTGTGATAAATGCTAATTGAAAAAGAACTCAAGCAGGGAAGCATGAAGTACCCAGGGCGCATTATTGAAAAAAAAAAAAAAAATATTTACTAGATATGCCCCCACTCTGATGCTGGGGAATACAAGTGATTTTCACCTTGTCTCTGGCACTTGTATTATTAAACACCGCTATCACTTGCAGTCAATGTGGGTGACAAATGGTACGGGTAACATAGCTAAGCACTGGCCAAATATATTAGAAACTATGTGGACAGAAAAGGCTGAGGCCCCACATTGCAGAAATGCAGCTTATTCTGTTGCAGATTTTGCTGTATTTTTGAGACAAAGGCAAAGAATGGTTACAAAAGTTATGGGAAATAAATAGGAAGGTCTTATACTTCTACTTTCTGCTCAATCCACTCCTCGCTTTGGCTCCAAGAGCAGCAGCAAGATATGCAACATAAAAGGCTGCGTTTCTGCAATGTGGGACTTAGACTAGGCCCCTTGTTGTAGATATTCCAGTGTTTTAGGCAGCTGTGGAAAAGCTGGGTTTAAAAAAAAAAAGCACAAGATGTTAATTTTAGACAAGGAATTGTGAGCATTTTCCCTATATATTTAGATAGACGTTTAACCTTAGCCTACAATACTATTATACCTGTGACAGAGAGCACTGGTACTACATATGGATTACTGATAACTGGATGTATAATTGGGTATGGTTAGCTTGTCAAGTGATAGACAACAATTTATCAAATGGAACGTTTTAAAAAGTTGCAAAATCGGCATTTATTATGCTTACTTATACAGCACCATGATATTCCACAGCGCTTTACAGACATTGACAGTCACGGTCCCATATAGGGCTCACATCTATATCCCCTATCAGAATGTCTTCGGGGAAATCAGAGTACCCGGAGGAAAGCCATGCAAACACAGAGAGAACATGCAAACTTTTAGCAGATGTTGTCCTTGATAGGATTTGAACCCAGGACTTGAGCACTGCAAGGCTGCAGTGCTAACCATTGAGCCACCGTGCTATCATGATCACACACTAGGAAATAGGTGGCATAAAAAGTGTGGTAAGATCTCAGGACTAATGTATTATTACTTATAGAGGCATCAAATGGTTTGCAACGTTTGATAAATTTGGTCCAAATTACAGCAAAGTTCCGTGAAACTGATTCCGGCTTATTCTTTCAGTACTCCTGTAAGGAAAAGGCTTCATTTTTTGTTCTATTTTGGCACCTAGTAGCATGGGCCCGTAGCTGTATTATAATGCCCTTACAATAGATAGAATTATATTCTTGGACTAAAGATTTTTTCCACAATTATGGAGTCATTGCTATATCTGAAGCATTCTGCACTTTTACTTATGTATTGCTTTCTTTGCTTGTTTTTTTTTTTTTTTTTGCTCTTGTCCTGGGTTATGACACAATGGTCTTCTTCAGCCACAACTGCACAGCAGGCCTGTGTTGTATCCCAAGACAGCAATAAGCAACTCAGCGAGATGACATTTATCCACTGTGAAGAATCACAGAAGAAACCCACAAAAGAACAAAAATGAAATCATAAAAGTTGCAGGGCAGTGTGTTCAAGCCAATAAACTAAAGTCAACTAAACTTGGAAAATCTATATTTTCATTTTATGTCCTAGCCTCCTATTGCTCTTGTTAGTTGACTGTCTCTCTGTGCACTAGTTTACTCTCATAAGTCATTGTTACAGCAACCCATATGGAATGATAAGATGTTCATGTCGCTATCATCTTGTGTGACAATATCATTAAACAATGGGTACATAATCCTTCTACTACACAGTATTGCCTGTATCCTAATAGCATGTACACATTTAGCATGTATTTTTTAGTATTAACCCTACTTTCCCACCATTCATACATGGATATTATTACTTCTATTGAAGGACGTTTAAACAGGAAGCTGTAAAGATGCAGCTGGAAACCCCCGGGTTGGTAAAAGTGTGCAGAAGCTGATCAGATGGGGAATGGCTACCGTCACTTCTTCTATTTCATTATTCATTACACAAACTAAAGTAGAAATAATAGAGCCAGGATTGTGGCAAGTAATAGTAGGACGCATAGTAAAATCTAGACTAAGGGTCCCATGGCACCAGAGCATGATTCAGAATCCAGCACACATACATACTGTACATATAATATAATGTATAAACCTATGCTCAATTTCACACACTGTACAGACAGTATACCCAACAAAGACAACCTGTTTCTTGAAGATAACCCATGTTCACATGCCCTATTAGTATAAAAAGACATCAAAGACTGAGTCCTCCACCCAGGATGACCCTATATGAACGGAGAATCTCTCTTAAGCAATTAGGTAGGGATCACACTACCGTTGGTGTCTGCACAGAAAGTGCCCGTTTAAAAAAAAACAAAAAACGGACACCTATCATAATGGACACAAATGGACAGTAACTGATGGCTATCAGTTACTGTCCGTTGCCCATAGGCCTCAATGTTAAAAAAAAAATGGACACTTGCTGTCCGTTTTTCAAACAGACAGAAAAGTCCTGCATGTAGGATTTTTTTGTTCGCTTGAAAAAACGGACATGGTTGTAAACGGATACTAAAGGACACAAGATAAAATCCCATTGAAATTAATGGAAATTGTAACGGACACAGCTAGTGTCTGTTGCTAAAATCCTGAATGGACAGTAGCTACGGACACTGCTGTCAGACACCAACGGTCGTGTGAACGCCCAATTATATGTATGTTACAAGGACTGCCATGCACCAGATTGGTCACTAATTAATACTATGTTTCCTCTGCAATGACCGCTGTAGGTCTCTTACCCCAGCAAAATTAGCTGTGTGCCAGATGTGTCTAGAGCAGAACTCAGGGTGATCTGTTGACTACCCAGGGACTCAATCTGAAAGAGTTGTTTCCACCCATTTAATAAAATCTAAAGCTCTTTAATAAATCATTTATGTTTAGCAATACATCTCTGTGCCACTACAAATCTGTTCACACTTGCCTTCTGGCTTCTGTTCATATATCAGAACCATGACAGCTACTTACAATATCACACGTATGCTTACATCTGATTCCAACAATTCCTGACAGGTTCCATTGACTTATATACTATATTTCGGGTCTGGTCGACTTCTGTCAGAATTTTCTAATTTTTCATGGCAAGAATAGGTGCTGAAAACTTCACTATTTTTGCTGCTAAAAATACTGGAACTGCTGATGGAAAGGGAAAAACACGTGAACAAAGCCTTGGTTTCTGGGAAAATCTGTTTACTATGATTTACCTTATAAACCACAACAATGGGCAATAACTAGAATTAAAATAAATATATCTTAAGAAAGTTTACATAGTAAAAGATATTAATAAGTTATCCTAAGCATAGGCCAATGTAGTGTCAAGACACATAACAAAGACAGCCCGAGTCAACACATATATGTAAAAGTAAGGTTCAGTTAGGTTCTTCTGTTATAGAATCGTATAGGACGTTTTTGTTCAGCGGAACATAAGCCCAACAATGTCACGTTTTGGGCTCCGCTAGTGTTCATCATTTTAAGTATCCATCATACATTGGTCATGTGTGAAAACGTAATTGCCCCTAAATGTAATCCCTGCCATCTGTAGTACTGTTACATCAACTATGAATGGGCACTTCATATTACTGGGAATGACTCAAAATAGTTCTGAGCCAATAAGACAAAAAGTTGTCTTACTGGGGCCACCGATTGGATAGCTACCATATACAATAAGCCAATGTCTCAGCCTTTAATAGGCCTTGAAACATGACTTAGATTGTAAGTAAGAGAAGAGTCTCATCCATAAGGAAAGACAGTCATAAGAGTCCTGTTTGTCTTATGTTATTTTCCAAGGCCTGCCACAGGCTATCCAAAAGGTAACACTAGAAAGCCAACCTTTGTCTTCTTGGATTAGAGCTAATTTGCATTCTTAGTTATGAGACTCTTTTCGAGTTATCGTATGAGGACTAATTTGCATATTCTAATTCCCATAGAACATTGCCTGATTTATGACTCCCTAGGCCAACTTGGCAGTTTCCACAAGGAAAAACAGTAGAACCCCCATTAATGTCTTCCATTTACACTAATGTGGCATATAGACCGTTGTTCTTTAAAAAAAAAAAAAACTTTTTAAGAGACCATATTTTTATCATACCATATTTTTTCACCTCACTATATACATATATATGTGTGTATATATATATATATATATATATATATATATATACTGCTGTGATGAAATAATGCCACTTGTTTAAAGTATATAAAACGCTAGTATGAATTGTACCCAGTAAAACATATGTCTGTTTATTTGGCAATCCTGCCACATAATATTCAGAATCATCTTATCCCAATGATATCATCACAAATGATTTTATGCTTCATGTATGGTGTTACTCTTGGAACAGCCTTTGAATTCATTAACACTTGCAACGGTGAGACTCCATCTACACTATGTACTGTTTGTCCTGCACTCTGAGATGATGTCCATAATGCAGTCCATTTCCAAAGAATGCGCTTTTTATATTTTTACTTGCATAATATTATAAAAGCTATTTTGGTTAGCTTAAATAGCCCATGCATTCCCATGTGCAATGTCTGAGGAACAAGATGTACAATGAAATGTGACCTTCAGCTACAAGTATAAATTGTTTCCACAGAAATCTGCAAACTTCTGACACCAAAATGGACCTTGTTTTCACTTATTGAAGAAATACATGAGAAGACAGCGTGTAAAAATATATATTTTTCCCATTGCTAAATAGTTAAAGGGCACCTGAGTTTTCATGAAAAGTTTAAAGGAATCCTATCATTCAATCACAATTTTTTCTCATTAAAACATCGGAATAGCTTTAGGAAAGGCTATTCTTCTCCTACCTTTCATTGTCTTCTCTGCCGTCGTTCGCTTGAAAATCTGTTTTTTGTCGGTATTTAAATGAGTTCTCTCACAGCACTGGGGGCGGGCCCCAGCGCTCAAACAGCACTGGGGGCATCACCAATGCTGCTAGAGAATTCTCCAGTGCAGGCTCCATCTTCTTCTGGAACGAGGTCTTCACCGCGTCTTTTTCTGGCGGTGGCTTGTAACTTCTAGACCTCGGGCCTAAGGCATGCCAACTGCGCATGCCTGCTGGCCACGAGTGACCGCTTACAACAAAAGGTAGGAGAAGAATAGCCTTTCTTAAGGCTATTCCGATGTGTTAATGAGAAAAAATTGTGATTGAATGATAGGATCCCTTTAAGCATCTGCAGGGTTTTGGTGGTCAACTGTATAAGCTTTCATACATGTTATCCTATCATGTTTTCAGCTGATATCCCCATTATAGCCACCGCACATTTTACATTTGTCTCTGAGGCAGAGGGTATGTACAATAAGAAGCAGTCTGCCCCTACCCTAGCCTCTATCACTACTACTGGCTTGTTTAAGTATAATTCTGCCTAGAGTAACAATACAGTACAATGGAAAACAAATAACTGAAAAGAGCCAAAGTGTTTATATTATAGGAGATCCAGGAACACTAAACTGCAAATATAGGGCAAATACATGCAGGCATGATGCAGATAAAAAGATCCTTGACACAAAAAAAAGAGTGAACTATGAGCACGGTCAGTAAAACTGCTTCTGTCTGTGAATAATATTTCATCTATAACCACGCAAGCAGCCAAAAGTAGATGCAAGTACATGGAAGATTTTTCTTACATTGTAAGCTGTGAGATGGGCAGAATGTTCAGACCAGTGCACAGAAAAACAAGTTTGCAGATGTCTGTGGAGGCTGTGAGGAGAATCAATCCATCCCCTCACCATTCTGTGTGAAGACAGACCAGTCCCACCTCCTTCCATTCGCTGTGATCTTACATCTATGGACGGGACTTTCCTAGTAACAGGGAATGAACTGCTAATTAGCTAGAAGAGAGACACCTAGTGGCAGGA
This sequence comes from Leptodactylus fuscus, assembly GCF_031893055.1. Taxonomy (NCBI): domain Eukaryota; kingdom Metazoa; phylum Chordata; class Amphibia; order Anura; family Leptodactylidae; genus Leptodactylus; species Leptodactylus fuscus. The sequence continues at coordinate 174,244,922 of NC_134267.1, read as the reverse complement.
GTGTTAGAGACGTTTTTCAAGTAGAAAGCAGCAACATTTTAATTACAGTTCATTACAAATTTTGGTCCAGACTCACACGCCAATGAGACTAAGTTGTCTGAAAAGTTAGACATTACATATTATTACTTCTCCCTTTAGATATAACAGGAATTGCTACTAGCAAGTTATAATTATATTTTAAAGCAAAATTAAACACAGAAAATCCACAAAAGATTAAAAATATTCCAGCTCGTCTTCCCTTCTTTCCCTCTTGTCCTTTGGTTCCATTTTGTTTCATATTACAATTGGAATGGAGAAATGTATTAACAGATCTCTATGTGTCTCTAGAGATTAGCCATGGCCCTCCTAACATTCCTGAGAGTGACTGTAAAACAACCAGCTGGAGCAGAAACCTCCCTGCTGTGCCATTTCTGCAATAGGATCATTGAGCCCTGTCTCTTTGCTAAGTATCTACCGATAACTAGGCAAAGATGGATCTAATCCCCAGGAAATTAAGGCTAGGAGTACATAGTGACTATAGCTGCAACTTCGGTCGCATGAACAAAGATAGTCAGGTTGCCTTGCGACACTTTCAATAATGTTAGTGGATGTATTTGTATTGCAACCCCTACTGTGCTATGACCACAGCTTATAGTCACAAAAAGTTGTGCAATATTTGATTTTGCAAATGTACTGCATAGGGTACCAATGTGAATCCATTCACTTACATTGGCGTGACCAGTGATCTTTTGTTATACCACTGAAGTCATGGCCATATAGCCTTAGCAAAAATTCATTGTTTTATGCAGAATTTCTACAAGACTGTTTGTGTCAGTGAAGGCAACTATTTTTCTTGTTTTCTTGTTTCACTCATTTCTAGGTTTAATGCACCTTTAAGAGGTCTCTCTGGACAGAACCCAAAACCCAATGCTAAGGCAGCTACAAAATGCCTTAGAAACTGAGGCTGGTGGGTACATTCGGTGCAGATTAGTGTACGCAAGCCCTTGCAGTCAATAGAAATCTAGCAGACTCATTTTATTGTACCTGTTCCTACCAGCTATGAAGACTTATTGACTGACATTTATTTTTAGAGCATCTGATAGAATACACACTTCTTGTGAAATTTGGATAATTTTTGACCCTTTGATTTACAGTGCCAATATTTTTGTGTACACTATGTTCAGGCTGTGATATTGATAGTGGTGCATTTCACTTTTTTTGCAGTAGTTGGCAGCTGACATTTTCACAGGATGTCCCTGCAAGATATTTCTTGTACACAGTTTATAGTAATAATGTCGTTGCTAATGTAATTAGACTCCGTATGCAAAGGTTCCTTGCCTCTAAAGACAGCACAATAAGACCAGCACAATAAGTGGGCACTGCAGGGCAATGGCATGTGCTTATGGGATAATCATATACAGATGTGCCCTCCCTTACTTATCCTCATGGCTAGACATGTCCAGATATGTGTAGTCCAAGAGAAACAGCTTTTCTAAATACAACACGGTTTTATAACAAGTTATCAGAAAGTGATATGCTATTTCTATGTGTGACCACTAAGTGGTTGCATTGTACACTGCAGCCATTCAAGGGTGTTGTTGTGATATTGTGTTGAATTGTTTTCAAGACAAATTGAATATTTAACCAACTAGCACATGCATTAGTTAGGTGGTTGGTTGTGAATTACGGTTTGGGTGTCAGCCCTAGTATAAATTTTGCACCTGGTTCTAGAAACTTAAAAGTACCTTTGTAATTGTGCAGTGAATATACTAAGCAGCAGGATTCGACTGAGGTGGTCAGGGTACTCAGGAAATGAGGACAGAGACCCCTTACCAAAAGTAATGCACCTGATTTGGCTTAACACTTTGCATTGGAGCCAAGCATATTATGCAAACTTTTTCTTTTTAGAAGTCTTACACTTAAAGAAAATCAAAAAACAACAAGTCCAGCTCTTTACATAAATTAATAGGTGTTGTTCCACTGATTATGACACAATTGGATTTTTTTCTCTAGCTCCCACCATTCCCAAGCAATCAATGCTGTTTGATTTGGTACCTGATATGCTATTTAGACTGTGACTGACTGTTGTGTCAGGTGGGCAGTTTCATGCAGAAAAAGGCGAGGGGTGTGACTCTGAATTCTGACACTGGCTGCCTCTGATTGGGGCTCTGAATCACGCCCCCTGTCTGACCCCTGAGTTGCACATGAATATGTATGGGGGAGCCAATAGAAATAGCTCTTGAAGGCCATTGAAGCTTATATTGTATTCAGTTAGAGTTTGGAGCCCCTTTTAACAATGACCAGATGATCATAAAAAAATGTTGATCCTAAATTGTGTGGTATATCCACTGAACTTCTTACCTGCTACTGGAATAAGAATAGGGTGATACATATAGGGCACAGCTATAGCCAATCTAACGCATTACAGTCATCCACAAGGCCTAGCCTTAAAATATGCTTACTTCTGCTTTAATGTCTGCAGCTTGAAACATCTGCTAGCATAGCAAATATGTACATTAAAAAGTGGTGCCCATTAAATCTGATTCACAGAATGTTCTTTGAGCTCCTAGCTGTTCTAGACATGTTTTATCATCTCCTATATTTTATAATCCTAAAAGGCTTGCAGGCAGGGCAAGGACAAAACCCTTCTGCTGTTGGTTTATTTTCATAACTCAAATGTGTTGTAATGTCGGTTTGTTGCAATACCTCCTGGTGGTATACTTTCAACTGTAAAAGAGGTGGGGATATGGCTTTATACATCACTGCAAAGGCTGCACATTGCCTAGTCTGTTGAGTTCAGTTCAGATCATGTCTCCTGAAGGGCATTAATAAATTAAAGACTGTGCCAGGAAGGGCTTTTACATGGTACATGTTCTGCATTGCAAAACTGGAAAGAAACAGAATCTGTAGTGCTCAGTTGGAGGTTGATCCAGGTATCTAGAAACCTAAAGTAATAACTTAAATATTTGGCTATAAGTAAATATTCTAGGAAATATATTCCAAGAGGAACATGATGTGGGTATAGGACTGGATCTCTTGATAGAGTAGTTACAAAGTTAGTAAAGTTGAAGAAAGATTTACCGGTATGTCTTCAATGCATTGATATTATACAGTGTGCAGTAGAATTGACATACTAAAAAGCCTTATAGATATTGTGCTATAAAATATTTTAGATTAGTAATCAGTCATACAAGAGTCTATAAAATGATCTTTCTGGCCAATATGAAAGACTATTTATTCTTCTGATGTTTTACAATGCTGAAATAGTAGCTGCTATGCCTGATATTACAGTTTACCAAAGCATTATCCATTCTGAATAGGAGGGAGCTGCAGTACCAGGTACAACCACTACTCAAAGTCCAAAGCTGTGACTGGTAGACAATGATATGGACATATTGCTTGGATGACCGGCTACTTCAGAGATACTTCAGGGTGCTGAAAGCGGGGCCCCCACTGGTCAAGTTTTACAACTCTTATAGGGATAAGCCTTTTAGGAGCACAGCAGCATGGCAACAATATTTAAAGGGGTTTTCCTATAAAACACATTTATGGACTATCCACAACTTTCTGGGACCCTCACCTTTCCCTCCCCAGCTTCTGTGTCCCACTACTTACCTGACTGTGACCTGATCGGGTAGACATAGCTCTAAGCTATGCTGTTTCCGTAAATCCTATTCACTTCTATGGTAGTCACAGAAATAGTGTAGCTCAGAGCTATTTAAGAGATAGATGCAGGTCCTACCTCTGGGATATTCCGTACGTGTTGTTTGTTGGAAAATCTCCTAAAGCATAACAATGTTAGAGGAGTAAAGTATAGTTATTATCTTTGTATCTAAATGAGTTCAATCTTCTTTGCGGAATAATTTTTATAATATATCTTTATATGGATTGCAGCTTCATATTTCTTATACCACTAAAAATATATATATTAAATTAAAAATTAAGATATTTAAGAGAATATAAGTGCAAATTGAAATGGAGATATACAGTAAAATCTTTGAGAGAAGACTTTAGGGATATAGGTTATGTATGGATAGGCCAAGAAAACATTTGGCAAAAGCCAATAAGTATTCTAGAACATGGGTGGCATTTACTTACTAACAGGGTAAATGGAATTTTTTAAGTACTAAATTCAATTTATATTAAATGGTCAATGAGCAATAACCTTTAATATTTGGCATCAATTTCTTTTTCAAAGTTATGGGTGACCTTCACATCATCCAAAATTAATGGCAAAAATGGAAGGAAAGGAATGGTATAGCGTGGAGACTCTGGAGAGTCACTGAGGCGTAGTGTGAGAGAAGATCTTGTCCTGTGACTTAATTTAATTTAAGATCTAAAGAGCAGATTGTTTAATGAAGAACCTACTCAGCAAGACTCTTCTGTCGCTACCATAAGGTTAAATAAAATTAGTTTTCTAGGTATATTCCAGGTTATAAAATTATAGGTAGATATTAGCAAATATAGATTTGTGCCAGTTTTAAACCAAACCAAATAAAAGTGATATTATTGGAGTGAAGGGGACATAATTGGGAAGTAAATGGGGCAGTAGGGAACTCTATACCACAGCAAATGCATCACTGTTGAAGGTGTAATCCTCAAATCATACTAAATATAGGGCTATTTTAAATTTCTTGTTATACCAAGTAGAATTAAGATAAGATAAGATAATACTTAATAGTATCACCATGGAGAAATTCAGTGTGTTACAGCAGCCTGGATAATACAGTAATATATTACAAGAAAGAACACATACAACCTCAGAATAGCAGATAGAAAAGATACTAGGAGTTGTAGCAACTAAAAAAGAAAAGAAAGACTTCAGGATCATTTAGTTCTCTGTGTGGAGTGATCTTCACTTAGCCTGATATTGATTATACAGCCTCCAATAGCGCTCCTTCTCTCACTTGGGGTGAAGCAGTCGGTCACTGGCAGTACTGCTGTCACAGTCTCATACATGGGATGGGAATTGTTCTTCAGTATTAAGCTGTGTACCAAGGTTGTATACAGGGGCCATACAGTACCATGTAGCTACTTTGGGTCTACAGGAATGAAAGCCCAGCCTAGGTTGACAGTCTCCTTCATCTTCCATTCACACTATCATGTGCTTTAAGAGTGCTAGCTGTACATTTATTGGCTATCACACTGAACCATTGTTTTCTTATAGCACCATATATAACCATGTATCATCAAGTGTGCTTTTGGATGGAAAAATTCATGACTAGTCCTGTTTCTGCTTGTTTGGTGGCCTGAACTGTATGCGTACGTGGAGGTCATGGACACCACACGGATATACCAAGCCATTGCCATTTTGTCATGCACCCATACTTGTGTATAGTCTTATTCTGACATGTCCTACCAGAGAAAAGATGAGGGCAATTCATGCAAGAATTATGGAGAGGGAATAAAGAAGCAAGTTTCATTTGTCACAAACAGTGTTCTTGCTAAGCTGTTTACTCTGGAAATGAAAATAATAAGGATCCACAAGCTGGATAATAACTCTACCTGTCTGCATAGAGTAAACAGGAGATAGGACTACAATCCCTAACAGGCACACCCACTACTAAAAGTACAAGAAAATATACTACAAAGGGGAGTTTGCCAGAGTGCCGAGACTCCATCCAAGAGTGGATTGACAAGAACTAAACTTTTGTTTACCTATAAACAAAATGTATGCCATATAACCAGCTATAGTCCAAATAATGTTTGACTTTTACCAAGAACATTGCTGTTTTAGCGTCACATACAGTACCATATGCCATTAATGTCTATACATTTTCTTCATAATATCTCATCATATTCTAGTTATGAAATGAGAATGTTGTTTTATTACAGTTGTCACCATTTTATATGGAAATACATTCACTGGAGCTTGAAACATTCCTATTCACAGCAGGACAGTAGTCCTTTATATACGTTTATGAGGTTATGACAGAGAAACATTGGCTTTGTGCATGTGTTTCCTATCCAAAATCTTACTAACAAAGAGTCATACACAATGCAACGGCCCCACCCATCAGCACCAACACAGCCGTCTGTGTATAGGAACTACATCTCAAGGTTTATTACAGTCCAAGGTGAGGAATGAGATACGTGACAACTTTTTTTTTTCTTTTAATTCTGCAAGTTCTGGAACTTTTGTCCCCAACACCTTTTATGTTACAACAGCCAAGTAATTCTTTCCTGGCCATTTTATTTTCTGAAATGGTTAGCAGATTACACATTAGGGAAAACCTGTGACCTTGTAAGGAGCTGTAATGGCCATCATTCTCTTATGTCAGGCAGAAGCAGCTATAAATAAGAATAGAGAGCAATTCAAGAGTTTATATTACTGGTGATTTTTTGATTGTAGTAATATGGTATAATGCAAATCTTATGAATAAAGTACTCGATGACTATAATCGGTTGTTCGGGTGTATCTGTAACTCTCATAGAAGTTAATGGAAAGAAATGCACAATGCCACTATTCATTCTCCATCTATATGCAGCAGCCAGGGGATGAGGGACAACAAGGAGGGAACAACATGTATCTGACATGTATGGCTTATGCACAGAATATATATGTCTAACATGAGAATACTCATTGACATAACCAGCTAGTACATATTTCTGCCCTCATTTACAATTGCAATCTTCATCTTACTTCCTAAATTCTATGCTGTATTCACTCCAGTAGAAAGCAGTCCACATATATTAGGCATGACAATCTCATGTCCCAGAAACTAGCCCAACTGTTATCAAAGAAAACACATTCAGATGGGTTCGATTTTTCCTGTATGTTTGTATTATTTCCCCCTAGATAAGAAGTTCAGGTATATTCACACGGCGGAAATTGCATTCCACATGGCTAGCCACAAGAGGATGCCGCTGCAGTGCACCGACATCTCATTGCGACACTCCACTCTGGATTAGGCTCAAATGAATGGGCCAAATGGGAAGGGAGCCTCGCGCCGCTGACGCTGCGGCTGAGTCAGCCACGGAATGCGCGGCAAGATAGGTCAGCTCGCTTCTTTTTTCTGCTACTAGCTAGAAATCAATAGGAGCCCTTTTTGGTATATAAAACTTATATGCCTTAATAGGGAGGAGGGAAGTCTTGATAAATTGTAGTCTGCAATAAATACAAGTGACTAGAGAGTCATTCAGTTATAGTAACATTGCACTATGTAATAGATGAGACCAGAATAGAGCCGATATTACACAAGTAACTAATTCAAATCCAAATCGTATAAGAATGGATTTGACTGTCAGATTCTAATATCTAACAAAGAAGCCAAATTACCAGACTATACATATTATTTGGAAACATACTATTGTTCCACAAGTAATGCTACAATGGCGGTATCATATTCATAATTCTTACCAAGTAATTACAGAGCTGAGAGACAAAATGTATTTTTTGAAATTAAATATTAATAACAAGTTTTAATTTGTAGTGGAAAGTTGATTTTCTGTTTGCTTTTATGTTATAGTTTTGCATTGTATTTTTAATTTGTCTCTCAGCATGAGAATTCAAAGTCCATATCTTTTCAGAAACATTCTTTAATTAGAATATGTTGTGATGGAGGAGGATTTTTTAAATATTTCGCTGTAGTTTACATCCAGTCTAGTGTTTTTTTGTGATTTTGAAGCTACCTAAACATTGTCAGAAAGAAGTTACTTGGGTCCACCAAATAAAGTGAATCTGGAGGCCCGCCTTTCAATAGCCTCTAGGAAATTGACCATAGTACTCTTCAAATTTGGTTGTCTTGTATGGGACAATTATTGTGTTAGAGTCTGTTAGGCGTGACTTGAAATTCTTGGGCCTCAGTGCAGAATCTGTAATGTGGCCCTTATGTACTTTGTGCCATAAAGAATAGCACCTTTGTGCTCCGTTGGGGTCCAGTGCCTGGTAGCAACTGCTATTTCTACACCCTCAAATGTGCTTATTTGCTTCCATTGAAGTATAGCACTTATTGTTAATATGTTCAGATGAATGATTCATTTATGCAATAGTTTGTCACCATATAGTTGGCATTATTACCAGCAGAACACCCACTTTTTACATGCGGGGATATGCTGCCAACCAGCGATGAGTTATATGCTCACATAAACAATGCAGTCTATGTGAAATAGGTATTTTACCGTTCATTTGGGGGGATTATTTCTTGTGCAAGCTGGCTTTAAAATTCTCTGATAAACAAAAAGATAGAAAATGTAAATGTAATCAATACATAATTGACGTTCGATGGATGTGATGATTGGGGCCCCTACCTCATCCCTACAGCAAATTCTTGATAGTGATGGTTACAGGTGCTAAGGAGTTTAATCCACCTTAGTGTGGTTAGGGTATCTGTGGGAGTCCTTGGCTTATGGGCCAGATGGAAGTTGCAAACTCAATACTGATGCCAGTGCCTATGGGCCCCTAAGGCTCCTGGGTCCCGCTGTACCCTTTGCAGCCCTTCAAGTTACACACCTGCTCTCCAAATTCTGATCCTGTGCATCCCATGCCGGAAATTATTGTCGCTGATGATCTGTGACACAATTGGGCTACTTAGTCATGGATTGTGTGGCTGAATCAGCTGCGGATCTGAGGGACTATCAAGCAGAATACTTTTTTGTCCTGGAAAAATAATTGTCCATTGTTGCCTCCCATTGAAAACAATAGTAGGCAGATTTCAAACAGAATTTGGATCTGATATTGAGGCAGAATCCATCACAAAATCAGCTGCAAATTCATTTATGTGAACCTAACTATATAGTACAGTACTAATGGAAATAAGTTCTCACACAACTGACATACTAGTGCGGAGTTGACTTTGTATGAGCGCAGAACATGCGCTCACTTGATCTCCACCATTTAATCCCTTTTATAAAATGGCTTAGCTAAAGTAAGACAAAGAAACAGACATCATAAATGAAGAGAACTCACAGCGCTACTACAATACATCATTTCTATAGGTCATTTATTTTAATTTCACACCTCTATGACATAAATCCTCCCCACCCCACATTCACCTACCATCAATCATTTGCTTGACTGCTGTCAAAATATTGTCCACTTAAAGAAATAGAAATAGAGAAGTCAAATGTTTGTAAAGAATGGATATATTTTACACATCTGGGTGTTATTAGCTAAAATCCCTTGCTTAAGCATAGAGCGTGTCAGATGTGACCGCTGTGGCTTAGTGAATAACTAATTGCATGCTATCAATGGGGCTACACAGTAGTGGTCTTGTCCCAGGAACACTGCAGAGGCATTTTGTGTGACTGAGCAGTGCTATGAGTACTTTCAGAACAGTACGGTTTTGCACAAACAGTACTTAGAAAGTTAATGACACATATCAGTTTTCAGGACTGCTATTACTGTCCTAGCCTTGTGCATCAGAGCAGATCTCATGGAATGATTTTGCATTATTATCTAGTACACAGCTATGAGGCACTTAAATAATCGCTAAATGGTACAACAGGAAAGATTACTGGATAAATGGATCAATCCATAAAGTTAGTCTAGTATAAAATAGAATAGCAAATAATCTAGAACTAGCTGTGACACCGCCGATACAGAAGTGACATATAGCAGTATGACATGATGACATCACAGGAAAGCATCACTGTATGACGATTCTGAGCATTTTACGTGATATTAATTGTAACACGTGGAAGGTTAACTATGTATTGTACCTACTTAAAAACTCCATCAAAATTATAGTTATTTGCTTACTATGAAGCCAAAATGAGGGGTGGAAATCTTCTAAGTTTGAAAAACTATACAGTAGTGAGCCCTATTAGGGAGTATTGAGTTACTAGAGGTGGTTACTAGGGTTGAGCCAATCTTGACTTTTCAGGATCGATTTTAAAATCCGATTTCCAATCATTTTTCATTCGAACCCGATCTCGATCCCAATTCCGATCCCAATGCAAGTCAATGGGATTTTTTAATTAATCGGAGATCGGATTTTAAAAGCAATCCTATTCACTATACAGCATGGAATCTAACAATTGTTAGAATCCACGCTGTGTAGTGAATCACTAAAGTAGCCAGAGGATTTTTTTTTAATCCTCTGGCTACTTAGTCCCCCCTGGTGTCCACTTACCTCCAGAGATGGCTGGTCCGGTGCCCGGTGCCTTCTTCTTTGCTTCGCTGCCGCTCCACACTGCTCCCTGCCCCCTCCCTGCCAGGTTAGGAGAGTGTGGGCGGGTACTGGGAGGGGAGACGTCACATCTTCCCGCCCTGTACCCACCCACACTCTCCTAAGCCACAAGCCCCGCCTACCTAGCGCTTTAAACACTAACCTGGGAGGCGGGGCAGCAAGGCAAGAAGAAGGAGGGCACAGGAGCAGCCATCTCTGGCGGTAAGTAGCTGCTACAGATGTTAGTTTAGCCTCCCATTCCAATGAATGGAGGCAGCCGGCGCGCAGGGGGTTAAGGCTGTGTGCCGGCTACTTCCATTTATTCCTATGGAACTGCAGCGGAGCCTTCACACTGAGTATACAGCGTATACTCAATGTGAAGGCTAAGCAAAGCATTGTGGGAAAAGATCACCGATCTCGATCCCACATAAAAAGATCGTGTTCGGAATTCCGATGGCAATCGTGAAATTTTCTCGATCACCGTTCGGAATCCGATCTTTTCCGAACAAGATAAGCCAGAATGAAGGATGCAAAGAGACTGTTACTCTGGAGGACCTGTCATGTCTGTGCTTTACATGGCCAATCCATTGATTCAATGAGTACAGTGTAATGCTTAATTTTTCCTGTATTGGCACTGCAGAGAAATTAAACATTTCCCAGCATTGGGAGATCTTATGATCGACCTATCGTTGGAAGACACTTTGAACAATAAAAAGTGTTAAAATTTAAAGTTTTACTTTAGGGTTTCTAAACTCCATTCACAAGCTGTTGAAAAATCGGCATTGAATTGAGGAAATGTTTATAGAATTTAAAGCGATATATATATTATATAGGGCCATGATGCCATGGGCCAGAATCCATGGCATGAAGCTAAGACTCAATAGGCCCCCATTAGCTCCATTGTGTCCAATTCATGTGAATCTAGCCTAGTAAAACAGACCCACTGACTTACATTGGTCCGTTTGTCCATTAAATAAAGGACATGCTTACATCCCCAATGATGCCCATTGTTCCCATTATTTTTTATGCATTTCTTGTGCATGGGCCTTAGAGTTCCTAACAACTTATAGAATTTCTGCTTACTGTCAGTGACTAGACATATACTTTTCTACATTTACAGACTGAAAACCTGTCTAATTGATACATGTAATTATCTCTGTATTATTGTAGCATTCCATAGATATTGGTTCTAGTTCACCCAATGTTCCCTGCCTAGTTAGTACTCCAATGATTATAGCCATGCAGACAGGAGTATGAATAAACTGCATTGATATGTACAAGGAACGAGGAAATATATGTGGAAACTCCTGGCACGTGGAAGCAAAGGATTAACTGGCAACCATATTTATCATTGTTTGGGTAGAACAATTGGCACTGTCAACACTCCTGAGGCTGCCATACAGTATTAATAACACCGTCGCTGGGGATGGGATGGCAATGAACACACTAACAAGTGGTGCTGTGATATTGCAAAACTTTTCATTATGCAATGATGTAAGGGTTTTTTTCCACACAGAATATATATATAACCTATTTTTTGCCTGTCAGTCCCACAAACCTTAATGGAAATGGCAAGATGCATGCTCAACCACTGCTTGAACTGCATGAATGCAAGGAAAAGGAAAGCAAGGATGAGAATCCCTGTTCTAATGATCAGTGGGAGTCACAGTAGTAGCGCCCCCAGAGATTTCACATTTATCACCAATCCTATTAATATGTGATAGATTGGACTACCCCTTTTAAATGTACCTGCATGGATTGTCCCTAAATGTTCAGTATTGTATTGCAGTCAATTGCTTTTTGATAGTGACAGATAAGTTATCTGGAGTATCTGCCTATTATGTAACACTGCAGCCAGTGATTCCTACCATATGAGGACTGGCTCCTTGCAATTCAGGGGCTGTAATAATATGTACTGTCATTTCTATAAAGGTTCCTTTACTGTCATATTTGTAGGTCTCTATATTTCATATGTACTTTATTACAGTGTACCATCAGTATTGCTGCCTTTCTTAAATGAAATCTCATTTCCTTAACTCATCTTTTGTCTAATCCGTCTCGTTGACTTGAAAAAAAAAAGTGTCATCGAGTTAGGGCGGATGTTACCACGTGGTGATACTTCTGGCAAGATGTCACCATTTTGTGGTGAAGCAATGGAAAATGCTAAAAGTAAGATGCCATTTTAAAAGAGAAGCCCAGAGGTGTTATCATAATGGTTTGCATATGACGGGGCCAGCACCGGCATGTTATGGGCTTATACAGCTACTTTTTGGCAGGGTAACAGCGTGCTACAGTTTATTGTATTTCTGGAATCAAATAAACTATTTACGATTTAGCGGCAGCGATCCCTGGAGGTAAAGAGAAGCACTCATAGATAGTTGTCTTTTTACTTCTTCTTGCGGTCTGAAGTTTTTTTTTTATTTTAAGAAAACAGCGTCGATATAGAGAGCTTTTGTTTGTATCCTCGCTAGTTTGAGGTATATTGACAGTGTCTGCTTAGTGAACAGCATAGCTTTACAGTACAGGCTAATACGGGTTTGTGTGCATAGGCAGGAGTGCTTATAGTTTAGAAGGAAGTGAATGTGATAGGTCGGAAGAATGTACCATTTATAAACACCCCTCCTTTCCTTTTATACTCATGTGCGAGATGTAGCAGAGTGAACGCAGGCTGTACACAAGGCAGAGCAGGCTGCGCAGGAGAGAGGACTCAGCCTGGAAGTGATCTGCAGTTCTAGGGCTTCGCCTTTCCATCTAGTGATTTTCCAAGCGCTTCTGCTTCTCTTTCGACCCCCCCTTCCTCTTTTTTTTTATAAAGGGGGTTATTTTATTGGAAAATAACCTAGTACAGCCCACTAACTGCATGCTGCATGTTGGGCAGAAGCTGATGCCGAAGAATTATTTACATCCGATGGATATTTTCTCTGCTTATTGCATAGTAATGAGCTTCTGACAGGCGCGACCTTTCATAAGACAGCCCACATTATTGGCTTTCTGCCCAGAATATTGCTGCAACATTATCTGTGATTGGTTATCTTCCTATCATGCATTGCTTCACAAGGGAAGCTGCCCCTTTTTTTAATAAATCTACGATGGCTGGCTGCAATATGCTACTCTGTAAGTATTTTGCATGGGGAGAAACAGGCGAGCTTAGATTCCACGCTGGAGCCACATGGGAAAGGGGGTGAAAGTGTGCAAGAGAAAGTAAAGTGCTGCTTGGTTAAAACGATAACGTGTTTGTTTTTTCTACAGGTTGGTACTAAGAAGTGCCTTTCCTGACGTCTCTGCTGCTTGGACCCGCTTGTAGAGCAGTTTCTGCTTTTTGCCTTGCTTGCTGCCAGCTACACTGCAACGACAGCCCAGCCACCCTCCTCATCTAGACAACCCCCCTAATTCTGTTCTTAATCAAGAGGCACTGTCTTATAGTAAAAGAAAAGAATAAAGACACTAAGGTGTCTGCTTGTATAAGACGAACCCAAGGACAGACAGACACAGGGGATAGACAGAGAGGGAGAGAGAACCTCTATTATTATCCTACAGTGCTGCATCTATATATGCCAAGCTAATCAATACCAATCACACCGCAGAACCCAACTCAATTGCCAGTTCAGCTGTGCGGAGATTACCTTTCAGAAAACTTTACTGAGAGCAGTTTGGAAAATTTATGCCAGCGCAGGGGCTGCCACGTTTTCATGCTTGCATATTGGGCTGAATATTGGAACTCCAAATGGGTAACTGAGAGTACAGAGAAGTTCCAGGCCTCCGCACTTATACTCGCCACCGAATGATTTTAACCTTACACATCCTGTAATCCCCATTATTTATAAGCTTGTTGGTGAAGATCGAGAGTGGGACATCTGTATGCAGATACGCACAGCACAGATTTACAATTTAAAAACCACACGGAAAAAAAAGAGGACGACTGGAGTTTGGCGTTACCTCTCGACTTCAGAGACGTTTTTATTTTTTCATTTTTTAGTTGTTTTTTTATAACTACCTGTAAATTTTAAGTATGGCTGTTAGCGTGGCACCGATACGGGACACCAAATGGCTAACTTTGGAAGTGTGTCGGGAGTTCCAGAGAGGGACTTGCTCACGGCCAGACACAGAATGTAAATTTGCACACCCATCAAAAAGCTGCCAAGTTGAAAATGGACGAGTAATCGCCTGCTTTGATTCATTGAAAGTGAGTAAACATTCCTTTCTATTTCAAGGATAAACAGATACTGATTCTATTGCTGGTTATTATCTGCAATGTAGCAGAGCTGAATTTGCCATTTAACTGTTTCTTCACTGCCCTGTGATTTATAACTCATTTTCGACAGCACCGTTGATTTTGCTGCAGTCCTATGTAAAACTAGCGACAACATGATCATTTATGCTGCATGTGACAAACTCAGCTGTGCTACTTCTATATAGTGTACAGTATCAGTCAGACCGCAGATGTTAATTATTATCCAAACCTTGTACTAAAGTGCTGTGTATCCAGAACTGAGTTCACTGAGACAAGAAGCTTATTTAGATACCTGGAAGTTTGTCTTTAATCCAGCTATACTGTACATGAAAGAATGCATGTGTATACAAATATATTCCTGAACATATATATAACATGATGATTTCTATCAGCTGCTATGTGCATTTTGTTATAAAGAGGAGATTTCACCTTTAGGATCTGTATACATTGTAGCTGGAGGTCAGTATTCAATACTTGCAATATGATAGTTTGCCTTCTTGATTTATTGCTTTGATTTTAGTAATGGAAAAGTATCTGTATCTATTGAAGGAAATGTGCTGAATAACAACTGGTATATTTGTGGTTTATTACTCATGGTTTATGGGTGGTGTGCAAAATGACACGATGACCAAAAAAATCTGTTGAGCGTGCATATTAAAATTAAAGCCATGTCCACACTGCATTTATTAGATATAATAAAATCAAGCTTTGTGCGCTAACGACTGCAATTATCAACTATTAAACTCTGGCACGGCCTTGTCTATATTGCTTACTTTACGTATGTATAAAAGCGAATTTGCTTTAGGTATTGCTAAAGGATATTATTATTATTCTCTTATATTTATGGTAATCATTTATAAATGAACATGTCAAATATTCTGTCTGAAATATTATATTGTAAAGTATAAGGATCTTGCCTCCAAGGTAGTAAGGCTTCAGGAGCAGTGCTATATCTGAAAGCTATAAGTTTCTTGTTGACATATTCTTGGTAGGGGATTAATAGCAGCATGACACAGTATGTAGCAGAATGAGCAGGGGCATGTCTGTCATTATAAGTTACTGATCAAGGTATTATTATAGGGTTCCTTATGTCAGTAATTTACTGAATGAGTTGGTAATTGCTCTAGTAACATCTACAAAGAGGGAGAGAGGGTTGCATTATTTAAGAGTACATTCCTATATTAAAAGTTCATAGATAGATAGATAGATAGATAGATAGATAGATAGACGATAGATAGATAGATAGATAGATAGATAGATAGATAGTAGATAGATAGGAGATAGATAGATAGATAGATAGATAGATAGATAGACGATAGATAGATAGATAGATAGATAGATAGATAGATAGATAGGAGATAGATAGATAGATAGATAGATAGATAGATAGATAGATAGATAGACAGACAAGAGGGTTACGTAACTTTGCACACTAAATAAGGACAAGATGGTATCTTTTACTTGTTGTGACCTAGGCTTAGGGAAACCACAGCGCTTGACATATTCAGAACCTGACCTCAATGGATATTCTATACTGACATCTGTCCGCCTTTAATGACTTGCATGGTTTGCTTTAAATACAGACTGCTCTCATTGCCGACCCCCCCATCTTTCTCTTGCACAAGATCTCATTGATATGTTTACTAACCAGTCCCCCTAAATAATGTATATAAATAATGGGGTTCAGGAGAACAAGTCAGCAGAATTTCCTGTTGATAATGACCCAATGTAACATAAATGTACTATGTATAAAAGAAGAGGCATTTAGATAATAAATAATGTAGGTTCATTTTACAAATATTTATACACTTTTGGTTTGGGACAAATGTGGACTTTACTAGGCCTCACCATTAAAGTGGCCATGGACATTCAATAGGTGTTAGCTGAACAGCTATTCCTCCCAACCCTCATTTTATACATGCACACCCGATTTGGGTGACAGTTATTACTCCACATAGATGTGCACATTTGGTTTGGCCATTGATGCATGTGTTCAGACAGTGGAGATGGAAGTGAACCCCTTCCAAACCTATCCCGTCAAGAACACCCTCATCATCTCTCTTAGAAAACATCACTAGTATTTGTTTACGTGTCCTGCACTGATGATGTCATGTACACCCATGTGACCTTCTCAGCCAATCCCTCAGCTTTCTGGTCCCATGCTGCATCCTAAGCTACAAGTAAGCAGAGGAGCAGCAGGAGGCAGTCATGTGACCAGCATGGTCTTTAGGTGATCCGCTGCCTCCAGTAGTTTTGGATAAGATGTATCTAATGTGTTTGGCCACCTTTAGTCATACTGTAATCCAAAGGCCTTCCTTAAAGGCCTTTCCACTGCAATGTATAGGCCTCATTGCCGCATATGTCGTGACTGTGCTGTGTTTTCATTTTTCATAGATTCCTCTAAATAGTCAATACCATGCAAGCAATTGATTTACTAGTACCCTTGTAAAGTTGGTATTAGAGGCCATAGTTGACATGAGCACAACTTCCATGCTTAGCTATAGAAATGGGAACACTTTCTGTTTACTATGTCCTCTTCTAAATCAAAGTTGCATTGAGAATTCCGCTAGTAGCTGCTTGGAATTCATCTCCAGTACATAGCCACAGCTGCTCCATGTATTCTGAGACATCGGCTTCGGATGCATTACATTCGGGTATATGCAGTTTGATCTGTATTAGAGTACTGCACAACACTCTGGGTAAATATTACATACCTCTTACACATCTGAGCAGCTTATACCGTCAGACACAGGGTCTCCATGTACTTTGTGTGCACATAGAGGATAGTGGGAGTCATATAAGGCGAAATCACAGCAGAAACTACCAAATGTGACAGGTGTATAGTAGTGCTGGGAACATATAACATGTTGCTGGCGTTGCAGCCCCAAGGCGGTTTCTGTGCTGTATCCTTGGCTCATGATAGCATGCTTCCCTGAATGTGTTGCTTGTGAACTTTTTCTTAGAAATGTTTGTTATTATCTAGCTGTATACTCACAAATAACATTGGCCACTAATAAAAAGATTGTCAGGGATTATAAAGAAAATTGGGTACATGCAGGAAATGTATTCAGTATACTTGTCCTTCACTGATAACATCACGTACATCCATGTGACCATCTGAGCCAATCGCTGCCCTCTGTGCACCTATACTATGCTTACAACCACCATTGATCAAGCTATGAGCATGTATGGCATGCCATTTATGATGGAAGTAAACTAAGACCAGCAGAAAGCACCAGAGAGGATCACTACATCAGTGCAAGGTTCAACAGGTAGTTTTTATATTTTATCTAATTTCCTAGATGAAGACATTTTTAATCCCACATAATCCCTTTAAGATTGACAGATAAGAAATTTAAGATTGTTTTATAATGTTGACACTGTACTTTGTATACATCTGAATTGTATATTTGTGTAATATTATTGATTATATTCTTCTACTACCTTTTTGTTTCTACTTTATTTTTTTAGTACTTGGATTTACCATGTTGGTATATGATTTAACAGGATGTATGCTGAGACTTTCAGTTTATTTAATTTTGATATCATTTAAAACTATATAAATCTATCTATCTATCTATCTATCTATCTATCTATCTATCTATCTCATATCTATCTATCTATCTATCTATCTCCTATCTATCTATCTATCTATCTATCTATCTATCTCCTCTCTATCTATCTAGGACCGTATCTATAATCTATCTATCTATCTATCTATCTATCTATCTATCTATCTATCTATCTATCTATCTATCTATCTATCTAGGACCGTATCTATCTAGGACTGTATCTATCTATCTATCTATCTATCTATCTATCTATCTATCTATCTATCTATCGAGAAACTCAGCTTTATAGAGAAGAGACAGACATTCGGCTATATAATATGCATGGTCATGAAAGGGTCCCACAGATAATATTCACAGTAATAGACTGTACAGCAGGGCAGACATTGCCTTTAATGTTAAAAGCAGATGTCTAAACATTTGACATAACGGTTGATTATGATAGTTTTTTATGTCTCGTCCTTTAGAGCATGAAGAGTTTCAATTTCATCTTTAATTTTTTTTTTCTCTCAGACACTTACTTGTGGAACTATCTGTTCCAATGTGCATGAGAGGCCTGAGAACATCTGAGATACTGATTTAGCCATGTTACTCACTAACCCCGTATATGATGACTTTACAGGAAAGGATAATACATGAGATGTCATGTCTCATTTTTCGAGGGGTTAGAGGGGTTCCAGTCTATATTTAGAACAGAAGAATGGCGACTGCATTATATTCAAAGGAGACCCCATGGAACAGTGTTACCCTTCAGCTGTGCTTTTCAGTTTTTGGCTAAAGTCCCAGGAGCCTTATACTAAGCAGTGCCGAGTTTCTACTGCTGGATGACGGTAAAGGGCAACCATTCAAAATAGTCAGTACAGTATTTATGAGTACAATCTATGCACATCTATCAAATCGCAGGGCCTGGGTGGAAGACGAATAGCGTACTTCTATAAAATTGTTTTCCACTACAGAGAACACCACTATTCACATCAGTCCTTGTCCCCTATGCGGCTCAGTCTAATTTTCCTATCTTAGATATTCATACACGATAGAGCCAATTTAATAGGAAACCAATTAACAAATCAGTATATTTTTGGAGTGTAGGAGGAACCTTATTTAAATAAGATAATACTATACAGGCTACATGAAGATACTACTGTCTATCTATCATTTATCTAGCTATATATCTATCTAGTACAATATATAGGTTGAAGAATTTTCTCTATCAACTAAGTAGAACAAAATGAAATGATAAATAGATAAAAAGGGTATTTGGCTTAGTATAGAACAGGAGTAGGGAACATCGACTCTCCTGCTGCTGTGAAACTACAACTCCCAGCATGCTCCATTCACTTCCATGGGAGTTCCAAGAACAGCAGAGCAAATATGCATGCTGGGAATTGTAGTTTTTCAATAGCTGGAGAGCAGAAGTTCCCTACCCCTGGTATAGAATGTCTTTAGGGCAGTTCACTATTAAATGAACAGTATTCATAAGGAAAAAAGTCAATGATGAAAGTTTTTATTATCATTGCATGCATGTTAGGTAAGTCTAAAGGCCTGTAGAGACACTTACTATGCAAGGGCTGCAAGGGCTGTCAAAGACTCTCCTTACCCACCTTGGGGATTGTACTGATTGACCATGTTACATGAGTTTTCAATCTTGGGTTATTTGTAAGGAGTTCTCTTAAAAAAGTTTCTGTTATTGAAGAGACTTTGAAGCAATACATGTATCCCTTAAAGGGAGTGTGTCACCAGTACCCATCATATCAACACAGCCTTGTAGATAGATAGGTTAGGGTCACCTAAACGAAATGGTGTTCCCTAGTTGCTCCACAGAGCCTGTTTGCATATTGATAAAAACAGCAATATTTCGGCAATGAAGCCACTGATTCTCAAGGTAAAAACACCATTTAATTCAGTTTACCTTATTCTATCTGTCTGGATTGATATGGGTATGGTGACAGACTCCCTTTATAAGCATCATGATAGATTTCCTGATGTAGCAGTTTGACTGTAGCTGAGTACAGTATCTCATGCCAGGAAGTTGACATTGTGGGGAACTTGATACAGAGTCTCATCTTGAATAGTTGTAGGAGAAAATGTGAGTGTTGCTAATTTTTTAAAGAAAATAATGTGTCTGCAGAATCAAAGGAAACCAAATCTGACTCAACCATGAGGGGCCACTACTATATTAGGCTGGGAAAGTAATTTCAAAAGTTAATAAAAAGTTAGTTTTGACTACAATATCTCCTTCCCCCACAAGTACAGACATCTGAACAGCATATTAAGGCTGTGTTCACATCAGCATTAGAGGCTGGTTATCTATATATGAACATGTTAGGTATAAAGTATAGATATGTAATAATCTCCAAATCTCATATCTGTAGGCTAACTAGAAATATATTCTTTAATGCCACATTATGTTAATCTCATAATTATCTTGAAATCACATTACATCACCATAATGTGCAAAATAAAAAAGATTAAGTTTATCTCACCTATCCTCTGCTGATCTTTCAATGGTGTTATGGCGCTTGGTGATATAGGGATAGCTCTCACTGTACAGTGTTTCATAAGAGACAATATTGGAGGGATGGCACAATAATATCTTTGTCTTTAAAGGGGCTCTATCATTGGCAAAAGTAATTTTTAACTAAGCACATCCTTGAGCCCGTTTTTATCCATATACTAATTAGCCTCTTGGTGCACCCGGAAGTCTCATTGTGCACCCTCTGCTATTCTTTCCTATGTGTGTGTACAGGACAGGCTGATGATGATGACTTCCTGCTTCCTGTTTGCACACACAGATAGGAGAGACTAGCAGAGAGGAGGCTGCTGGGAACTTCCTGTGCTGGCTGGAAGCTAATTAGCATATGAATAAAAATGGGCTCATTCAAAAACCACTGAGGCAATTTACATACAAAAGGTAGGTGTGAAATAGGCTTTCTAAAAGCTATGCATGTATGCGCTTCATTAAAAATGACTTTTCCCAATGATAGAGCCCCTTTAAAAAAAATTTGAGAAAATATTTCTATTCTATACATTAGATCTGAAATGTGAATCACTTTACATCTACAAATGCTCAAAATACATAGATATATTGCTATAAGAGTCATACAACTATTCTGAACTAGAATCTACACATTGCAAATATTTATTATGACCTATATAAAAATAATTATCAATGTAATGATTCTGTTTATATAACACCAAGCTATTCTACAGCACTTTACAAATCAGAAGGCTCGTGCCCGGACAAATTCAGACATTACAGTAAGAAATGAATCACAACCATAGGAGTGAAAGCCATAAGAGGTAATCTAATACCCACTCCCCCAGATTTCTTTCACAAAGTGGAATTTTTTTTTCCCTTTATCAGTTTGTATAAAGGTACATTTCATTTAATAGTGAACTGCCCTATAGACATTCTATACTAAGCCATATACCCTTTATCTATTTATCATTTCATTTTGGACTACTTAGTTGATAGAGAAAATTCTTGAACCCATATATTGTACATGATAGATAGATGGATAGATAGATAAGAGATAGATAGATAGATAGATAGATAGATAGATAGATAGATAGATAGATAGATAGATAGACAGAAAAGAAAGACTAGCTACACTGTCATATAGAATATGGTGTATATACAAAGATCCAAACCAAGGAACTATGAACAGTAAAATCTCAAAAATGACAGCACTGCACAGGTTGAAAGAAGGAAGGAAATAAAAATGTATTCACCCATCTGTGGAACATGTCAGCTCTTCCATAGAGGCTCTTTTCAAAGTAAAGTTTTATTTCCTTTCTTTTTCATATATATATATATATATATATATATATATATATATATATATATATAAATATTTGGTATATATAGATAAGTTAGACAGAATGTTGGACTGGCCCACCAGAGTACAAGTAGATCCTCTGGTGGGCCAAAGCTCTAACACAATAATTGTTCAGCAGAAGACACCCAAATTTGAAGGGTACTATGGTCTATTTCCTAAGGGTTTTTGAAGGGTTGGTCCTATAATAATTTTATCTGCTGGGCCAAAGGATTCTCAGTCTGACGCTGGATATTTAGAGTCCCACAAGATAGACAGAT
This sequence comes from Leptodactylus fuscus, assembly GCF_031893055.1. Taxonomy (NCBI): domain Eukaryota; kingdom Metazoa; phylum Chordata; class Amphibia; order Anura; family Leptodactylidae; genus Leptodactylus; species Leptodactylus fuscus. The sequence goes on along the minus strand of NC_134267.1, from coordinate 174,222,938 downwards.
AGAAAGATAGAAAGATAGATAGATAGATAGATAGATAGATAGATAGATAGATAGATAGATAGATAGAGAGATAATGCTAGTATTTTGTTCCGTCTGCTCTCTCGGGCTCTTGACATCTCTTTACTTGTCACGACAAGTGTTTACTTCAGTATTCAGCATTTTCTAATGCTGTTTTTAAACTGTTCAGACTTGGCTTGGAAATGAAACGCTTGTGAATCATCAACAGACACTTGTTTCTCCCTTTAAGGCTTTTTCAGTGTACTGAAGGTCGATTCATGGCTTTGGACTGTGACGCTGGAGTCAGGTTGCAAAGCATGCCCTGTAAATGTATGATGGAAAAAAAACAGTAAAGCCCAAGCAGAATAAGGTCCTCATTCACATGTGATTTTCAGATTTATGAAGAGGGGTCAGCTTTCTCAGAAAGATCCACAACAGTGTGCATTATAGGTGAAAATATGTGGTAGGCCACTTGTTGAAACTAACTAAAATATATGCAAACACACACAAATGTAGGACACTTGTGCTTGGATATAGAAGTTAGATGACTTCATTTTAGCTTACCCCTGCCATTCACAAGTGTACTAAACACCCATTGTGTACATTACAGCTGTAGTCAAGGTGCTGGTTATAATGTATGGGATTGATAACAACACTAGACAGGACTCATAACCCTCAAATGTCTGGTCCATGTTTTACCATTACTGTGTATTATGGTACTTATACACCTACAATAGCTATTCATGGAACAGTCATTTGGCTGGCAGCTATTCCTCTTGACTCCCCATTGCACATAGTAAAGTGTGTAAGTTATTTCAATTTTTAACATAACCAATCTTCCAACATCTATCAGGGACTATAGGTTCCCATAAATATTACGCAATTCTTTGTTCCTGATGATATCAGCAGCTTTGGTTGCCTTTTTTTCTAATGCATATAGGGGCAATCACTCTGTTTTTCTGTACTGTTCCGGAATGTTATGACTGTACTTCTTTAATTCCATTGGATTCCTTTAATTTGTCTCAGATTCCTCTTCGTTTTCTGCAACCTCCTTCCTCAGCTCACTGCAGCAGAATTCCAAAGCTTGGATGAATGGAAGTCTTAAGCTATGGACTCTGTGGCTGAATCAGCTGTGGAATCCGTGGCAAGATCGAGCAATATCGTGCTGTTGCAATCTCAGCCTCCCATTGAAAACTATGGGAGGTGGAATCAGGCCGGAATCTGCCACTGATTCACTGTAAAAGCAACAGCAACATACCCTAAAAGCTAGTTCACACGTGAAAGGGTTGTCGAGGAATTTGGTCAGGAAAAAATCCGCTTCGGGATTTAGGAAGCTTTTTTGGAGCGTTTTTTGTTTCAGGTTTTTTCCTCCAGCACAGTGAATGGAGCTTGAAAAAACCACCTGGCATTTTTTGAGGCGGTTTTTGCCAAAAACGTACCAAAAAATGCTAGCAGTTTTTGCCAAAAACAAACGCTAGCGGGTTTTCCGACTCCCATTGACTTGTATTGCTTTTCTGAGGTGGAATCCGCCTGAAGAAAGGTCATGTCGATTCTTTTTTCCGTTAGCGTAAAAAAAAACTCTAGCGGAAAAAAAGAATGCTAGCGGTCTACATAGACCTCTATTGTGAGGGGGCGGATTTTGAGGCGGATTCCGCGTCAAAATCTGCCCCCTTTTGCCTCCTGTGAACGAGCCCTACAGGAGCCTTCACACGGAGTTTACGTTCAGCTCATTCAGACACGTAAACATGTGTCAAAGTGACCGCTGTAAAACACAATCCTATAGACTTCAATGTGTGCCAGTTTTACGTGCACTACACATTGAAATCAATGGATTTAAAAGCCTCCCATTGATTTCAATGTGCAGCGTGCGTAATCCAGCACACATTGGAGTCTATGGGATTGTGTTTTACAGTGGGCACTTTGACACATGTTTTCGTGTCTGAATGATTGGAGCATAAACTCCATGTGAAGACTCCATAAGAGTTTTAGTTTTCTTAAGAGAAAGAGAACTTGGGATTTTACCTGATCTCCACCAATTGGAAGCTACCCTGGGGTCTCTCTACATGCAAATTATACTCTTATACCATTCCCATAAGTATGTAGATGACGTCATAACCTTCATAGATAATAAAGGTTATTTGAGTAGAGATGAGACTCCTATTTGTATGAAGGTCCCAGCAGTTGGACGCCCATCGATCAGACTGTTATCACCTATCATGTTTATAGGTGATCAGTTTATAAGTTGGTACAATCCTTTTATTTCAGTTTACCCCCTCAGTGTAAAATAGTACAAAACACCCCCTTTGGCTACAAACTCGCTCCCCCTCCCATCTATTCCCACCACGTCTACAAGCTGCATGTAATGCAGTAAAGATATAGCAATGCAGGATATGTACCAACCCTGTGAAGATGCCACTAGAAGAGGAGGCAAGAAGAGTGGGGAAGACAGGGATGAAGGAAACAGCTGAGAGGAACGTTTTGCACCCCTTTATCTTGCTTCCTAATTCAGCACCAGGGGCACATGTCTTGCCTGTCCCCATGAGTCTGTTGGATGGTGTTTATCTGCATTGCTACATTCGTACATGGGAAAAACAGGGCATATAACTAAAAAGCTGATGAAATCTGACGCTCCTTTCAATCTTTTCTGCAGAAGTGACTTTTATAGCACCAATTACTTAATCCATGTGGGAAATTATTGTAAAAGTGGGCACAGAACGCCATATTCTTGGTAAATTAGGTCACAGTGCGATTCTGCATTATACCTAGATTATATTCATTTTAACCCATTAAATCTTTAAGTGACAATCCTCATCTCTAAATCGTAATGAAATCCAGACATCCAAAGCTTCTGTTTTAATGGTGACATTGTGAATTTTACCTTAGTCATGATTCTATCCATCTGCAGCTCTTTGAGCGCACGTTTCTGTTGGCGGATAGTCACTGGATATGTCTTTCTTCTTTGCTGACTGGATAGAAGGCACAAAATATAGGTCATAAATAAATCAATACAATCAACTATATTTAGCTTATCTGTTGTCACTGCAGTGGGCAGATCTACTGAAATCTAAAGGAGATTTATTTTCGGTGGAGATGTTTTAATGCTGCCGTAGCATGTTGTGTCTGATGCTGTAATATTCGCTTTTATGAGCAGGAGTGAGTCAGATAGGGGAATAACACAGTGATATACTCAGGAAAGCCAGGGTTGTTCACAAAGTAAATTTACTCCCAATAAATGAGAACAAATTATTGCCTGCCATAACATGACAGCATATGGAATATTACAGCTGAAGGTGTTGTACTGTTGTACAGCACTTATGAATTATGTATAGTTAGCGTGTATGTATCACATAGTACTCATTGCTCATGTAAATTGTAGCATCATTTGCCATAAGGAAAGGCTATGGCCCTAGGCTTGGCGTTGATGGACAGGACTTAAAGGAACATTACAGTTAACCTATTTTGAACTGTTTTCTCAATTTTTTTGTATATTATTGGAGGTCCAGGCTAATCTAAGGCTTCTTAAACTTTTTATTCTTGGGTCAAACCATTGAGACATCTGAGCCTCAAAAAACATTCTTATTTGATCCCACAGTACCTCTTAAACAATAACTCTAGGGCAATCCATGGTGTGGTGCCTCCAGTAACAGCCATTGTGCCCTCAATTAATACAAAAGTTTTACAAAAGCCTTTCTATGCACCAGTGTTTTTGGTTTGACCTCTGAGTCCCCCCACAATCCCGAGAATGAAGGAATTGCACTGCTAGTATATCATATGGGTTCCTCCCCTATTTCCCTAGGGCACTTCTGCCCATGAATGGGTCCAATTTCCATTCCATGAACACCCTGGTGGCCAGGGCATCGCTATGCAGTGAAAACTTTGGTGGAGTTGCGGTACAAACCAGCCCCATGTATCCTTCACTTTCAGTCCTGGAGGTTATAGCTCACCAAGTATAAAGTATTTTGCCATCACTTTGAAAACACCAAGAACTTACCAGCACTAATGCACAATTGTGATGTCCTGGTCGAATGTCTCTTCATTTGAAGCAATCTGTGAGGGACTGCTTCTTACGGGACACTAGTGTCACCTACTAGGACTGCAGGAATGTTGTGTAGAATTGATGGCACCTGGGAAGCATCCTGTGCTCCATTAATTTCATTTTATTTTTTTTAATTTTTTTTTTGGGGGGGGGGGGCCTAAGAAGGCATTTCTCCAACTTTGGAGCTACTAAAATGTATTAGGGTATATGCATGCCTGTGCTTGCATGTACTTATAGGCAAACACTTAAAATGATACAACTAACTCTAAAATATAAGCTACCGTATAGTACAACAATTCTATCTTACAAGTTTTATGGCCCAGAGAACACTTGCTGTATCAAAATGGTGAGTTCTAGTGATCATTATTGCAGAGATTATATAAGATCATATGTATGTAGCTTGTTCTTTGGTGATGAAAAATGAATGCACAGTACAATATACTATAATAAAATATATACACTCTTTGATTTATGTTCTCGTGATTGACTCACATGTGACAGTTCTTCACTTTATTTCAAGAGAGGGTGATCATGTAACTCTGATTTCGGAAGATGATGAATGTTCCCATGACCGTCACATGGGGTGACCAGAAGTTAGACAGATATCATTTTCATCAGCTCAGACTTTGCAGTTACATCTCATGGTTTGTGTTTGGACTTTTGATTTACAGGGCTGTGCCTGAGACATTTGTTAAGGGTATGTTACTTTCAGAGTAGCAGGTTGGTGTTTCCTTCATGGAATGTAGGATATCTCTACAGTGTAACATTACACACGGCACCATCACTATAACATGCGGTGAAGACCTTAAAGGGGTTTTCCTATTTAAGACATTTATAGCATATTCATAGGATATGTCATAAATGTCTGATAGATGCAGTTGCCTCCTCTGGGACCCACACCTATCTCTCAGCTTCCATTCCCTTGTTCTTATCTGACTGTGTGCGATCTCACTGAGAAGACTGTCCTCAAAGAATCACTCCCTCCAAGCTCACTGTTCAACTCTGTGGGACTTGCATCAATCAGACATACATGGCATAAACTTTGGACATGCTATAAATGTCTTTCATGGGAGAACGCCTTTAACAAGTCACCATGACCCACAAGAGGGGGTAGCTTGCTGATTGTGGGGGTCCTGGGACTGGGATCACAAGAACTGGGGTTATTTGCACCCTGATTGGAGTGCCAGGTTGTAATTGGTCACCACTACTACCTACATTTCAATAGGAACTACCAGAGACAGTCAAGCTTGGTACTTCAGCTTTTTAATTGAAATAAAAGGAGTTGCTGTGATACTCCCAACCAGGTTCTCCATTCAAAGTGGGGTACAAAAATTTCCAGTTTACGTGATGTTAGACCCTTAGTCCTCGAAATTTGTTGTGACCAGAATATCCCTTTAACTTTGAACTTGAGACTCTGTGTATAGTATAAGCAAGGTCTGACCAATTACTTAGTTTGCCATGGTGACATCATCCACCTTACAATATACATTTAAGACCTTGACAAATACTAAGACTCTGACTATAATCCCCATACTGTTTCTATAGTACACAAATTCCTCTGCTCTTTGTCTTGTGTAGTCCCCGATGATCCATCAGCACCTACTGTGTGCTGTCCTTGATGTTGTCTGGAATAAACTGTCCCTGATAACTGCGCGATATAGTGGCGATATAGGTAATAGAATAGCAATGTTTTTGAAGATACTCAGTGCTGTTTTCTATTGCATGCTCTTTGGTACAGTTCTTTGGACAATTTTTGGGTGGCTGTGTATCGGAAGGCACTAATAATTGTAGGTAGTAATTCTATAGAATCTGTCATTTACCAGGTGATGACATGGTAGAGGGATCAGTTTGCTTTGACCAGCTGTTAGTGATCCACTGGTGTGATCTATTACTACTGTGTATCGGCCCATGTGAAGGCCAATCAACATGCTGTACCATGGATTGACTTATTCCACTATTATATTTGGCCCATGTAAATGGCCTCTATAGAGAGAAGGTTGACATTGTTATTTTGCCTTTACAGCCACGTTTCCTGCCAGTGGTTTTAGCATTACAGTATTTTCATTGGGCGATATTTGTATTATCTTATTAAGAAGTTATTTTTATAGGATTATTATTAAAATGATAACCTTTTATCAGACAATAGAACAAGTCTTTATTGTAATACTACTGTCCTTTCCCGTTTGTGCAATGAATAGAACACATATTTCTTTGTTCGAGTCTCTAATATGCAACATATACTGGAAATTCAATGTAAATAAATGACAATCTCTGAGTAATATTTTAGATTCGTTTTGTATATATATTGTTATATTCATTGTGTAGGAGGATTTTGGATATAAGTTTGATCAGCAGCTATTAAGCTATTATTATATTGTATGTACAAAATGTATTCTAATTTTACTTACTTTATAAAATATCTCAGCTAAGAAAAGACTGACATAGCTTCTGTTTCTGAGGAGTTGCGGTGTCTATGTCATGTGACCCTTTTTCAGGCTGCTGATATGCTGAAGTCTATAGAGTGACTCTTCGTAGATGGTAGACCAGAACATTATCAGGATAAATCTACACAAAAAAAATACAATTCAGAAAAATCTGCTGTGTATTTGCAATAGAATCCCTGGCAGAAATCCAAAGCTGACCGTCTGATTCCTGCTATGGTTTTGCTGTTTCCTTTGCTGCAGACATATTAGCCACAGTGACAGGGGGTGATCAGCTTGTGGCCTCCCGCCGCAGCCTCAACGCTGTTTATACACAGAACTGACATGTTCATTTTTTCCTACAACATGGAAAAGGATCCCTTAGTGAAGAAAAACGTGCAAAATGCAACAAGGGTGTACATTCTCATTATGATTAAAGCAATGATGTGGTTTATATTGTGGAAAGCAAGCTAAAATCCATGTCTTAAAAACACAATGTGAAAGTACCCTAAGGGTAAGTTCATACTACTTTTGCAGTTCCTGCTAGAGAATCTCCTGATGAACTGTATACCTCCTACATATACATACCAAAATTTTACTCAATGGCTTTTGTTGTGAGTTAAACTTTGTTATAGCTGTACCTCTCAATGATGTCACCGGGCATAGCGAACAGGGTAGCAGACATAGCAGCTGATATGGGGTCCAACAATTAAGGGGGTCCATTTCCACTCAGACCTAGAGTGCTATTGGTGATAACTATGGATGATGGAAGTGGATATGGGAAACTGAATGCACATCTATTACATTACTGATATGTCATAATGCTTGTATGTGATATCATTGTAACTACTGTCTTTATATGCTGTGATGTCATAGTGTACACAGTAATATTTTTGTGTATGTATCATCCCTGTGCTATAATGTCATGGGATGAGATGAGTGGGAATTATTCTTGTAATGTGACATCATTGTGTTCACTATCCATGTACTGTGACATCACTGTGTGCATTATGTGTACTGTGCAATCACTATGTGTGTTATTCCTGTGCACAAAGGAGATACAAAATACACTAATCGTACATTTTTCAAGTTCTGAACCTGCTGCTTAAGGTGTTCATGGGAGAGTAGGGCCTCATTAGAGTAGGCCCTGGTTGCTAGATATGCCTTTCCAATTTGTCCCCATCAGGCAAATGAGAGCCTATGGACAGTGGTGTAACTAAAGTCTTGTGGGCCCCAGTGCAATCTTTTTGTCCGGGGCCCCCTACCTCATCCCTACAGTGAATTCTTGATAGTGATGGTTATGAGTGCTAAGGAGTTTAATGAACCTTAGTGTGGTTAGGGTAATCTGTGGGTCTCCTTGGCTTATGGGCCCGATGGAAGCTGAAATCTCAATACTATTGCCAGTGCTAATGGGCCCCCTAAGGCTCTTGGGCACCGATGTGACTGCACCCTCTGCAACCCCTCAACTTATGCCCCTGCCTATGGATACATATGATGCCTATGGATATAATCAGAGTACAGTAGGAAAACAGAGCATGCCTAGTGATTTAGTACAGTGTTTCAGCCATTTTTATTTCTTTCCAGTACCCTTGTAAGTAGAGCGCCTTGCATACATGTTAAACCTCATTAAAAACACCCAACAACAATTCAACAGTATATCATAGCTAAACTGCTTATTATAGGTCAGATTTATTCTCTTTGGGGCCTAAGCCGTAGTCCTGTATAAATTACAGTAAAATAGTTTATAGAGAAGCTCAGCTTCATTGTTAGTATCTACAACCCTTCTGGCTTACACTGAAATGCAAATCTTATCACACACCGCCAACAGCTGTAGCTTTGCAAGTTGATAATCCCTTTATAAGTATCCGAGGTTCAAATTCCAGAAGAACCTATGACCTCAATATATTAAAGTGTCCGACATACTGTATATATGTATAAATATATTTGTACTGGGATTACAGGCATGGAGTAAGCTGCCGGATGACTGTATGTCTCTCCAGTACCAGAAAGGCTTTGTCTCCTGGGTAGACAAAGAACTCTCTGCTTAGCTGAAACAATTGAGACTAAATAATCCCCATCTGAAATGTATTTCATGGACAGGAGTATAAAATAGCATTTAGCAATTATAACGGTGCTGGAGCTCTGCTAATGATTATTATCTTGTGGTTTCCTGTCCTAAATGACTGCTACTTTATAATGCTACTGATGGGGCAATAAATTGCAGGTTTAGATAGATTAGATAATGGTACATATATTATTGTTGTTGTTTCATGTTCTAATGTTCTAGTTTGAGTTTTAGTATAAATTACTTTTATTGTGTTAGCAAATGTCCTTGTACCTTACAGCATTGTCACCCCCTCATAGATTGTAAGCTCTTGTGAGCAGGGCCCTCAGTCCCATTGTATGAAGTGACTATTTCTATGTAATGTATCTTTTTGTCTGTATTTGAACCCTACAAATTGTACAGTGCTGCGGAATATGTTGGTGCTATATAAATAAAATATATTATTATTATTATTATTACTGCATGCACTTTGCCAGGCGTCCCTCATTTGGAGAGGCAGGGCCTACTTTTAACTCAAGTCCCTCTTGGCTCCCTCTTTTTTGATACAGGAAATAGATGGGTGTTAATAAACTTATATTTCTTAAGAAACTATCAGGTCCCAAACTGTATATTAGACCCCAATTTATATAATATTTCATAAAATTATATATTTTATACCTTAAAATGTCTATATTCAGATATAGGGGAAAACACCTTTTGATTCAGGGACTCTAACCCTTCAGCGGGGCTTGGTTGATATGCTAGATTATGGTGAAGACTACCATTAATGCAGTTTTGGGTGGTTGTCTCAAAGAGGTTTATAAATATAAATCCATAGATATATCTTAGCATACCATGAGCTAAATCTACAAACTGTGAATGTGACTGTGTAGCCATAGCCCTAAGATTAGTAAATAAAGATCTATGTACTGTACTTACATGATGATCTTTGTCGAAAACTTTGACCATGATTTATGTAAACTCCATTTCAGGTAGAAAGTTACTGTGGAACTCTTAAAAGGGAAACTTTCACATGGAAATGCTGCCCAATCGATAGACGTCATGTCATAGAGCAGACAGAGCAGAGAAGATTGTTGTATAGGTTTGTAGGAAAAGATCAATTATAACTTGTCATTTATCCAGAAAGTCAAGGAGGTGGTCCTTTCAGTGACTGACTCTGTAGGCACAGTTAAGGGGATATTGTCACTCCTTAGGGAGAGACCACCATATAGGTGTGTGGAGACTTGTTAAGCCTTTAGCACTCCACTTTGCAAGGAACTATGGGAAGAATATGCAAATCTGCCTTCCATGATGTAATTAGGAAGACAGTTGCTGCCTCAGTATTGCAAACCAATAGAGGGCGCTCACTGGAATGTGCAAGCCTGTCTTATGACAGGATTCCAGTGAAATAACCATTATTTCCAGTGAAATAGCCATTATTGGGTTATTTCATTGGAATCCTGTCATAAGACAGGCTTGCACATTCCAGTGAGCGCCCTCTATTGGTTTGCAATACTGAGGCAGCAACTGTCTTCCTAATTACATCATGGAAGGCAGATTTGCATATTCTTCCCATAGTTCTGTAGGTACAGTCATAGAGGGAAGGTGATCAGTCACTGATAGGACTGCCTCCTTGACTTCCCAACATAGAAAAAGCCACCATTTCAATGGATAAATGGCATGTTATGCTGAATCTTTTCCACCAAATGATATATCATTCTGCTCAGCTCCTCTTTCTCTATAATATGGTGCCTGCACATTTTTCATGTGTCAGGTACTCTTTAAATTGAAAAGAAGGTCTAGAAAATCCCTGACCTCTACTTGATCTCCCGCACAGAACCTCCAGAAGCAATAAAGGAGTTGTCTAGCTGATACAATTCTGGAAATAGATTAAGAATGGTGTAAAATAATAATAACAACAACAAAATCTCTAATAATAAACTCTCACAGATCCCTTATTTCAATGCTTAGGGGTTTCTTTTGACACACGTGAAATGCTGCATAGTCTTAGTCACTGGCTAAGGGAAGGTTCACACTACTGTTATGTTAGTGTCCGCTTCTCTCATCCATCACAATATGAGAGCAACAGACATTAAAAGACATATCTGGACAGAGTCCGCTTTGTTGGGTGTCCGTCTGCATTCACCCCAAAAAAGTGATGAAATGTTTCTTCAGTCATGTTTTTTTTACTTTTCTGACACAAGTAAGGGTCCTTTCACATCACGTTTTTCACATCAGTTTAACTGATCAGTTAAACGGGATCTGATATTTTAATCAAAAAACTGATGCAAACAGATGTCAATTCAGGCATCAAAAAGACTGATCTGTTAACGGATGTGCATCTATTTGCATCAGTTTTTTGCTAAAAATAAAAAATGGATCAGTTTTTTATGTTTACCTTGTGAAACACTAATAGAAAGAGGAGCTGTCCCCAAGCACTACAAGTCACAGCACAAATAACAAAAAAAAAAAGTGCTGTGACTTGTGCTTGGGGGGACAGCTCCTCTGCCGCCCCCCACATGTGCTTCACATAGTATCATTAGTGGTAGCACATGTGGGGGAGGAGCAGCCAAGTGTGCTGCCCCTAATGGCTTGTACCCCTTCACCCACACCTGGCCCAGCACTAGATATTCTGCAATTGTGATCTCCTTAGAGTAATGTCTGCAACACACACACATTTGTGCTTCACAACACCATCGGGGGTAGCACATGTGGAGGGAGGATGGCAGCACAATGATATTATCACTCTTACTGGAAATAGGGAAAGAAGGAAGGGATTGAACTTACTTTATGCTGAACTCCAGCTTTTTCTTCCCACGAGACTCTGCGGTTTCTGCCTAAGGGGCGGGGTTATGGTAATGAGGGAGGAGCTACTATTCAGTAAATGAAGTGAGAGGCCCTAACGGACTGTAGTAAACGGATGCACAGTGCTGGCATCCGCTCACATAGGAAACTAAGGGGAAGGGACACTGAACCGTCACGGATCCGTTATGTGTAAAGGACAGAAAAGCGGAGTAGTACACGCTTTTCTGTCCGTTAGAAATAACGGAGAGGGACATTTTCAAGCCACAACGGAGTTTTTTTTTTTTCATTGGAGTCAATGGGTCCCTTGACTGACACGTTTTTATAAGGTAGATAACTGTAAAAACATGTCAATCAGGCGGACCTACAAAACGTGATGTGAAAGCACCCTAAAAGTCGTGCATGTTGGAATTTTTCTTTCATTACAAAAGTAAACAAACATGATGGAAGAAATCATCTGTCATGTTGTTTAGATTAGAGTCAATGGGAACAGACTCTGACTAAGGGGACAGTCCCACCCCGGATCTGGTGTAGAGCCATATTGCAGATTACATTGTGGTCCAGAAGCTTCAATTTATGGATCTGATTGACAGGGTGCAAGTAACATTCAATTCAATCATATTCCTTTAAGAAAAATAAGTAGCAGATGTTTGTGTGTTCGGCAGATTGTCATTGTGACCTCTGGAAGAGTTAGATTGTTGTGTCATCAGGGAAAGATGCATAGCTTACATTAGCATACTGTTTTTGCTGTCATTACACAGATTAACAGTAAATCTCCTAAGGATGCAACTTTTATATGTAAATGAAAACAAAAATCCCATCAATTAGATGTCTAATTTCCATGATCATTTTATAATTAACCCCAAAGCTGCAGGCTCAGCAAAAGATGAGCAGACCTGTCCCGCTCTCACAGATGAGGCCGCAATGAAGTACTTTGTGAAATGAAGTGCTCAATGCACTCAATCCCATAAGAGCAAGAAAAGAGATGACACTTGTGAGTTTATTAAATTCCTCTCCATAGCAGATGCAGAATTTCCTGGGAACAGTAAGAAAGTCCAGGGAGATAAATACATGATTCATACTCACAAAAATAATAGCTCTTTTTTAGTTACATTGCATTGAAGTGCAAAACTGGGAATGGAATGTCATACATGTAGTCAGGGTCTGGTGATGGAGACCCTAAGTGACTTCACGGACTAGTACATGGTCTTAGCAATGGAGGCCACATGCAATATGTTGGAGAGTTCCAAATTTCTGAACCTTAACTATAAGTAGCAATGCCTCACACATGATTAATGATGTAACAGATTGATAGTGCCACGGGGACAAGCCCTTAGCTATTGTAATGTTACAGGAATAGCTTAGCTCTGCGAGATTTACATTACAATCAAGCCCTCCCAGAAAACTAGGGATATGTGGGGAGAAAGTTTAAAGGAGGTATCCAACCCTATGAAATGTTTTACAAACAACTTTGAACTATGTAAAGTAATAAAAGCACTGTAGTATTACCTGACCATTCCCCTGCTACTTCACTAGTATCTCACCATTCTATAGTATGTATACCCAACTACATAGATGATACAGTATATCACTCTTCTGTCTTGCTATCTTTCTGTATCACTGTAGTCAGTCATTAGTCATAGCAGTAGCCTCAGTGTGTCAATATGTCACCATTACAACTAGTAACTGGCTGCAGCATCATGTCAGTGCTGGAATTTGGTAAAATGATTTCAATAAGGGAACAGGAAAGCATCAGCCCAATTTGGTAGGGTGAGTATTGCTCTTTTTCTTTACATCATTGCTGTAAGCGGTTTGTAAAAAATTAATTAGTTGAACAATCCCTTTAAATAATGCACGACCAGTCACATGATCCACATATGCAAATAGACAACAATATATATGTTTTGTCTTATGTTTTAAAATAAACCTATCTCCAGAACGCAGCATATCAACACAGCAGATAGATCGGTTAAGGTCAGCATTTTTTCTTTGTCAATCGGTACTTCTATTACCAGGATCTCTCTGATATGCCAATGAACTCTTTGGAGCAACAAGGGCATTGCCATTGCTCCAAAGAGTTAATCGACTTCGCCTTTGTTGCTTTGTCATTCTGGCGACCCTAACTTATCTATCTGGTTTGATATCCTGGGTTCTGGTGACAGCCTCCCTTTAAAATTTCTGTGCCCCACCATTTATAATGGGCTTTTATAGAAACATCTGGAATCGGATTGTTTCCAGTTTGTATTCCTTAAACATTTAACTATATAAAATCACCCAATAAAATGTTGCATGCATTCTGGTTATAGTTAGCTACCATATATGAAACAAAAACAATATAAAATTATAAAATACAATATTTTAGTGCATTTACTGGTAGATCCAAATCTGGTGGTTGTGAACCACATTTGGTCACTTTATACTTTGAAGATTGACAAAGTGACTCCCAGTACAATGGTTGTAAACTATGTGACCTACATAATGTCATGTTTTTTCTTAACTTCTCAATTAGTCCTTTTTACAAGAATATCCTTTACTATGAGAACCTACAAATGCCAAACCAAATATTATACTAAATGAAACCTATAAGGTAGCTAATAAATTTAAATGTTCTCGTTCAGTGAAATGCCTTATAGAGAAGCAATACTTCTGAAAACATGAGTTGCTTAGGTTGTGTACATATTTGGATGCCCAAGAAAATTATAAAAAGCCGTCAAATATTTGAACAAAAAAGTTACCGCGAGCAAAACAGTTTGGTTAAGTAGAGACTTATAAATGCCTTACAATGGGCATCATTCATAGAGGAGCAGTCGCTGTGCCGTGCACCATAACCCTATGGCCATGAATAGAGCCACTGTTCATTTAGCAAGCAGCATAATGAAACAGATGTGTCCTATAGATTGACTTTTGTTAAATCACCATCTTTCGTTAAAGTCCATCTTACTGAAGTCTGCCCTACCTCATGCCACAAAGAAGAACGTTGTCACGTTATACAAGTATTTATGTATGGTCGAATGGCAGAATTGTAGAATAATTCCATCTAGTTTCAAAGAGTTTTAATATATCTGGGAACTTTGTACTGTAAACTGACCATAACCACTGGTTCAATAGAGTAGTTATTACTAACCCTATCATATCTATAATAATAAGCATCAGAAAGTGCTGACTAGTACTACGATAGGTTGCACAACTTTTTTTTTTTTTTTTACAAATGTTTGTTACTGTATCTTTATCTAGATTTTATATTTTTAGTATATAGTATTATGTTGTATCATAAACCATCTTTATTCATAATAATAATAGTTATAGCTTATATATAAATGTATATTAGTATATCAATGCTAAACATTGATATCCAACACAATTCACATTAGGGGCTCAAACTCAGTGTTAAGGTAGTGATACACAATGGACTAAAGGTAAAGAAAATGGCCATTTGTAACAATAAGAAACAATTGTTTGGTGAAATTTAACAACCGATAGACCCCAGAGTATAATAAGCAAAGGCCCGGGGGAAGCGCTGAAACATAATAAACCAATTTGCCTCACCTCTCCTGAGCTCCCTTGGGATCCATTTCAGTGGTCTTTCATCCTCTTCAGGTCTCCTGAGTTTCTGCTGAGGCCTGTGATTGGGGCACAATGATGTTAAAGAGTCATGATGTTGATGCCCCATATAACTGTTGAGGTCGAATCACAGGTCTCAATGGTCCTCTGGGACACATGACATCAACCAGGTCAGAAGAGACCAAAAGAGGACCAAAAGGGCACCCTGGATGCTGAGAGGAAGCCCAGGAGAGATGAGGGAAGGTGAATGTAAGTGTTTACTAGCTTTCCACATGTCCCTTGAGCCTCCACTTTTTATACTATGGGGTTTGAAGAGACCCCACAGTATAATAATAGTACTTTTGATGTAATGAAAAAGGCAGTTGGAACCATGAATATCGCAAAACAAATCTTGAGAGGTTTTCCCACCTATATTCAAGAGAGTCCCAATATATGGTAACTTTATATCCTGTCCTGAAACTAAAATTACTACATTATATTGAATAATAAGAATTTAGGGTTGTAGAACAACTACTATGACTCTGTACCATAGTTATGGTGGTAT
The DNA here is from genome assembly GCF_031893055.1 of Leptodactylus fuscus. Taxonomy (NCBI): domain Eukaryota; kingdom Metazoa; phylum Chordata; class Amphibia; order Anura; family Leptodactylidae; genus Leptodactylus; species Leptodactylus fuscus. The sequence goes on along the minus strand of NC_134267.1, from coordinate 174,207,534 downwards.
TGAGTTCTACAATACATGGAATTTGAAGATGTTCTATTATGTTAACCAACAATCTTGGAAATAGTCATTGTCACTATTGACAACCTGGAAAAAAAACATTCTTGTGCTGGTCAGGATGCAAGCTACAAACAGAATTTTTACGTGAACTCAGAACTATTAGAGTTGATGTATCAATTCATTGTGTAGGTGGTGGCGGTGTAATTGGTGCAGTATTGGATAGTGTGCAGCATTCTAATGACTTTATTGATCTCAGATAAAACCTTATTAGTTGTGGAGTGACATAGTCTTTGTGGACAGAAAATACAATGCAATATATATGAAGTCTTACTACAAAATGTTTACTTGCCTTGTGAAGCAATTACTGGGGATGTCACAAAGTGCTAGTGCCTGACTAAAATAGATTTAAGACATTTTTCTAAGTTAAGAAATTTTTTATTGCTTTTGTTTGTTGAAGGCGAGGGGTGGGCAAACCATGTATTACATTTATTGGTGGAATATTGTTTTTGTATCTGGTGGCAGTACTATCAATTTCATAAAAATGCATACATGTTGTCATATACCTGCTCCTCTTTTCTGGTGGATTTAACTGCTATATTAGGATGGGGAATATGATGGATATGTCACAATATCTAGACTATCTAGCCATACGCCCTAAATAAACAGTTGTCAGTTACTGACTGAGAATGTCACAATATTGTGCACATTGCATATCTTGTATTTTCTGTCACAATTGTGCTATTTTCCCAGAATTTACTGTAGATTTTCATATATGAGACTGTTTGTAGGTGTATCTAGTGTAACATGTATACTAGTAAAATAAGGAGATAATTAAAAAATCTAAATTGTTTTTATTTCACGACTAGCTACTATTTATAGACATCTGTATGTCATGGGGCATTTTTCTGTTGTCTGCTCCCTCTACAGTACTATAACAGTCCTATAAGGGACTCTATCAATTATTGGATTCGGGAACTGTGCTTTTCAATGTATGGAAGACTATTTTTCACTGTATATTGTTTATCGGTATATACTGTTGTACTATACAATGTGGCACAGGACTGTTACTCTGTGGAAAGTTGAAGTTGTTATTGTATGGGAAGTGATGGCTGTCACTGATATGAGATAATGCAACCACACCACAGCATATGCTGATAGAAGTGGTATATAACAATATTTTCTGCTAGAGCTATATGTACCTTCTCCGATCTTTTTATCCTATGGGTATATAAGCTATACAGCCATCAAATATTCCTCCCAGCTTTACCTTACATATGCACATTCAGGCCTGGTTCACATCTGCGTTCAGTATTCCATTTGTAGAATCCACTTGTGGACCCTGAAAACAGAATACCGAACGCTTAAAAAAGGAATGAGCAATAAAACCACACGGACCCCATAGACTATAATGGGGTCCGTGTGTTTTCCGTGTGGTGTCCGCATGAATAATGCGGAGACAAAAGTACTTCAAGCAGCACTTTGCCCTCCACATGATTAGTGCGGACAACAAACATAAAACACATGGACCCTATTATAGTCTATGGGCTCTGTGTGGTTTCATTGCTCGCTGCTTTTTAATGTGTTTGGGATTCTGTTCAGGGGGTCCCCAAGCAAACTCCCCGAATGGAATACCCTTCACGGATGTGAACCAGGCCTCAGTATATGTGATGTCAAAAGTGGAGACGGTAGTAAACAAAACATAAAATACTTCACCATCTCTTCCAAAATTATCAGGTTAAGACAACTTTTTCCCTACATTTATGGTGGTTTTAATGGGAATCTGTCACTTGAACCATTATATCACATCAATGGTATTTTCTCTTTGTGAATCGGTGACACCATTGTTGCATATCTACTGTATATGCCCATGAACTCATTGGAGCAATGACGGTGTTGCCTCTTACCTCTTTGACGCATTGACAAGGCCCTTCTTGCTCCAAAGAGCTTATTTGCATTTTCACAAGGGGAATCGCTGGCTGATTCAGCTGACCCCAACCTATTTATGAGCAGGGCCGAGTTCTGGTGACAAATTCCCTTTAAATCTTAAACGTGAGCAATATATTAGCCTATATGGGAAAAGAACAGAAAACACTTAAACAAGATGAGTAATAAAAGAAAACATAATGTGTATATAAAGGTAAGAATGTACAACATAACTTTTCTATCTATGGATTTCACGCCTTCCTTTCATTCTTTCAATTACAGTAATTCTCTATAGAAATCCTGTGATCAGTATTATCGTCTGTGTAATCTCCTATGTTGCTTCTTCCTGCTGTAAGTGATATTTCTCTTCCATACAGTGTTACATCTATCGGATATTTATAACACATATGTATAGCACTAGGATGCACTTTTGTCTACTAGATGATACTATTTAGATGGAAATGGTATTTCTGTGTCTTAGCGGAGCACTATGGAGTAAATAAACCTGGACATTAAGGATCAGGCTGTGAAATTGCTTCATTATAATAGCACATTCTGTACTACATTTTATTGCGGAGAATGAAGAGCTATGTGGAAAGGAAGGTCTGAAAGTCCTTATTGAAAAGGTTTTCATACAGGCATCAGACTGCACACGGCTCGATAGACATGGAAATTGTATGAAGTAATATTTACTGGGACTGGCAAAACAATCCAGGTCTTGTGAAAATCACAGATCATACCAGAGCAGAACAAAAGGAGTCTACAGCTGGAATTATTATGTGTTCTTATTATCATGTTACGTTATAAATCATATTGAAATCCCCTGATATGTGCTATAGCTTACATTGAAACAAATACATTATATGGGTAATGGAGGATTATATTGAGCACATTCTCAAATTATTTATCCATACGCATTAGGTAGCTGTTGGTTGAAAGCTTCATTTACCTATAGCCTCTTGTCCATAGATAATGCATTCATTTGCTGTGTTTTGCTATGTGGGGCCTTAGCCTAATGCGTATTTTGTGAGAGTGCCTGTCCATAAATCCTGTATCATTATCTGTTTTCACTCTGTTATACAATATATTCAAAGTCTGTATTAATCCTCCCCCTGAATTGGGGTTCCTCAGATGGGAATTCATCATATCCCTCATCCATTTAGATTTGTGAGTTGCCATATTTTCACAGCTACCTTTTCTTCAACAACTCAAAATCCCTGGTTACCTCCACAACTAAGGGAATCATTAGAAAAGTCTATAAGAATTTCAAATATGAAGATATTTTTGCTTACAGCCAACAAATGGGCAATAAATTTGCTGACGGATGGGACTGTTGGAAAGATTCTACATATTCCTTTCCATAAATATACAATTTATCTTCCAAAATAACAAGTACTAGCCGCCCACACCATGCCACCTTTACCACATTCCTTCTTCCTGTTTCTTTTTATACTTGTTTTCTTAACTGGTGATCATTTTTATATCTATATAAATCCTGTGATCTTCCAACCAATGAGCACTTGCACTACTGGCTTATTTACAATGGACATTGGTCAGGATTGAATGTTCTTATTCTAATTCATTTTGGCTATCATCTTTCAATGTAAAATTAGAATAAATGACTGTATTGCCAAGTTTATGGGATCTGTCATAAAATCTGGTTCTTACTTTTGGAGATGCTAGACCAAAACCTTAAGAAGCTTTTCAGTTCTTCTCAACAGAATGTTCGAGTTGAGCCAGAGCTATGGAATAAAGAATAGAAATGAATACAATTGTAATTGTATTGTATTATGTCCATGGGCCTATTATCATTTGTTTCCGATGAAGTTAGAAAAGGAAGAAATGAGCTGAAAGTCCCGACTGAATAAGTTCTGACTTTCTGAGTAAGTTATTGACTACAGTGAAATCCTATGGTGGAGCCAAAGCCAAATCAAAAGACATCTGGATATACTTGAGATTTTGGCAAATGATCACTCATGTAGCAAATTCATGCGTAGTGACTTGTGCAGTTTTTGCTAAATCTAATCTTCACAGTTGTCTGGTAAATTTTATTTGCCCTGTTTATACCATTACACTTGATCAGTTGTGGCACTGCTAGAGATTTCTCCGTGTTGATGCTATGTGTGGTCTGTATTTATCGACGATTCGGTGTTACATGGGTAGAAAATGCAATGCATGCCCGATGTCTCTAGTATGCTGTTCACACCGCATAATAGACATCATCCTCTGCAAGCTCTTGCCTCTCCTTGGAGTATTGACTTCCATTGCCATTCATGTGTAATAGATGAGAAAGCTGCCAACATTCATTTTTCGTCATTTGTAAATCACTAAATTGCTCTGGCAAAGTTGGGTACCAAATAACTTGTAATTTCATCAGTATGGAAGGATTTTATCTAAAATAAATATCACATTAATTTTCAAAATCTTAATACTATTTGCACAGTAAAAAGGATTATAGAGGGATGTCTTATCTTGTTTGTTAAATGTCCTGTAAAAACATTCTTAATGTGCCTGTACACCTTTAATAGCTATTGGCCGACAGCTGATTTTCCTGACTTCCCCATATACAAGCTCAGCTCTACAGTGTGGGCATGTATTTTTAATAGGGAGAGAGGAATAAACTGCTCCTAGGGAAACAAGATAATACTATAATCACTGATATGCCTTGTGTACCAGCCTACACAACCTTATATACTGTATATGACATCAGCACTAGGTGTCCACCTACCACTGACTATTGGCTAAGAGGCTGTCAGTGGCACCAGAACGTCACAGTATCTCACAAGACATGTGTCTCTTCTGTATTTTAACAGTGCAATACATGTCGCTGCGTCCATTTTAGTTCATCAGAGACAAAGTGCCATTTATTTGGTTTCGTTAAAAAAATAATTTGGAATATTGGTCGTAATGAATCAGTATGCCCAAGTCAAGAAAGGAAGAAAGAAAAGCTACAGTGAATGGATCTGTTTCTTTTTAAACCTGAGTTAATAAGCAATGGCTGCTTTCTTCTTAAAACAGTGCCACATCTGCCAACAGGTGGTACTACATCTGAGCACTATTCAATACAGTGGAGATGGAATACCGGACCTAATCCATGGACAGGAATAGCACTGCTTCTAAAAGAAAGCAGCCATGTTTTTCTAATTCATAACAGTTAATAGTTTTAGAGTTTTCTAATGATGTAACCCTGGAATAAAGAAGTGGTCAACTCACGAATATGTGAATATCACTGGCTATTGCCATTAAGTTTTCATATTGACAATACTGTTCCAAATGTATCTAATCTAATGCATATGGAACAGATGACAAGTATCTGGGAAAGTAACTGACATTGTTGTAGACATTTGCATTAACTTCAGAAAGCAGAAGCGCTGGAGCACAAATTCCACTATAGCTATGAGCACATCTATACAAACCATAATGTACTGTATACGTTCAAACTATACCAAACATCTAAAATGGGAACTGATGAAGTCTGAGTTTCTTAGGCTGTAACAAGGCGCTTTGCATAAATTGTAGTCATTTATATCAGCCAGATGTTTAGGTACCAATCCATGTTATGTATCATGTCCATGTCTTCACTGTTCTGCACTTTTATATTCTTATAGAAGATTATATCATCCCTGGGCACACAAGCAAGACATAATGGTATACCGAGGCATGATGAAACATGGCTCCGATACTGGTTAAGCAGCTTAAGCTCTTTCTTACAAATTGAAAATTCAAGAATACTTCTAAAATGTATTTATGTCTGTTATTAGCTCCCATAGACAACACTTACTTTTGTAGAGTTCTTCACATTTTCTGCTGTATTTTATTTTCATTTGATGACCTCCATTCTAATTTATTTACCATTCTAATTAGCAAAAGATGATACAATATACTGTACAGCATCAGGTACTGTCATTTTGTAGCTATATACTGGATTCAGTGGGAGTCCAACACGTGGGACATTCAGGTGAGCTCTGCGGCCTTTTGCCTGTTTCCTAAGCACAGCTCAGTACAATGTGTAGGGACTCAACTTGGTATTAAAGCTCAGTACCATTAACTTTGAATGGGACAAAGCTGTTGCGGTATCAGGTAACAATGAACATGACGTCATCAGCACAGGGAAGAGGCTCACAAGTGCTGTGGCCTCTATAAACAGCTGATCAATGGTATTGGAAACCCCACCAGTCACATATTGATGACCTATCCTAAGCTTAGGCAGGAGAATTTCATTGTGAGTACACTGAATGTAAAGACTAAATGCTGAGCCTGTATTTTTATTGAGCTTTAGGTGAAAATAAATATAAAAAAATGCTGATGATCAGTTAAGTGAATAAAAAAATCATTATTCAAAAGATTTGAGAGGTCATGGCAAAAATGTTCTATAGCTTTTGTACATACAGGGAAAATCCAACCACATTATACAGTTTGTACAGAAGAGAGGAGCGAGCTCTTTAGTTATCCTTATGTCCTTGTATATGCCAAATACCTTCTCTGGTAGAGTAAGGACACACCATAGTCACGTCAGTCAGCTAATCCTAAGAATAGGTATGAATGTTAAAGTCTCAGAAAACCACTTTTAGCCATTAAGGGGTTTTTCCGGCCTCTGATGTATGTTTCATATTCAAGTAATAGAAGCAGAGCTGCAATTCCTTACTGCCACCACTATACAGTGGATGGAGCTACAGCTCTGCACCTATTACTTGAATAGGAACAGACTGATTCTGATCCGTGGCCATGGCAGCAGCTTCCAACACTTGTGGACTGCCAGGACAACTGATCTGTGCGGGGCCAGATTTGAAACCCGCATAGATCAGATAATGATGACCAATCCATTGACTAGGTCATCGGTATGAAACATGTATTAGGGTTGGAAAACACCTTTAAGAGTCCTCCAGCAACTTCTATTTAATACAATAAATACAATAAATCATTGGCAAATAGCGCTCCCCATAACTGGAGATGAGCAAACTACAGTGACAGTATGCTTCCCCAGGATATCAGCAACAAGTGAATTTCCTATTTCAGAGCCATATTCTCTACAAATAAGACAATAGAATCTTAAATAGTTCAGTACAGATCCGTATTCCAGGCTGCATTCTTGTACATGAAGAAATACAGCTCCATAATAGGACATTTGCCAGCCTGTAAAACACCACTCATCTCTACCCATGATACATAACTATATCCAGACCAATATCCAACTGCATCCAAGACGTCCCATCATGTTCCAACCATTATCTCCATATACTATACTACTTCTACTTCTTGAATGTTTTTTTTTAGATCTAGTTTGTCTTTTTAGATGTTCTTATAATGGTCAGCTTATGGATAAAATTATACACATGGAGTCTATTTATAAAGAAAAATTGAGGTTTGACACGAGGATGCCTTTTTAGAGGGTTTTTTGTATATCTTTGTGTTTTTGATGGTGAACTTCTTATTATGAGTTTGCATTTGGTTTATTTTATTGTATTATTTATTATATTGTATTTTATTGTATATCTACTCTACTCTATAACCGTTTTGGCAGCACTTACTTATTTTTAGATAAACTCTATGACAGAATGATGTAGAAATCCAAGTTAAAATTGACAACTCTAGACACGTTTTCAAAACAGTTGCATAAACGTAGCCAATTTTAAGCAGAATCCCTAAAATAAATATAAAAAATATATACTTTTCTTGGCTGACTATTGCGTCTAACTTTCGTCGAGTCATCCTGCTTACATTAATAGATAATACTGTTTACAGCTGGGGAGTCAACTGCTTGTCAAGGTTGTAGAGTGTTGATAATGGGCAGCTTATGCCAGAATATATAAGGCGCTCTTTTAACTACCCTCAGAATATGGCATGAAGGTAATGCAGTCATTATAGGGCACTATGGCGTATCAAAGGCTTCAGAGTGAATAATATAGGTTTATTTTACAGTACTGATATGATATATGTCTGCATGTCGATGACATAATGACTGATTCCTCTTACTTAGAAACAGCCATGATATTGGTAAGGCAAGACAAAAATGAGAGCAGGAAAGAAGACATCACAAAAAAAAAAAAAAAAAATCTTTTTTTTTCAAAACCAAACATGGAACAAACAAAATAGCAACCTTTTTGTATTGCTGTTCAACTCATTTAAAGCATTGTTCTGGCCTTTCCCCTATGTGTAGGAATCGTTCCCTCACAAAGCCATTCTCTAATATACCTTCTTAGCCTCTAACTAGAGACCGCAGGCGCCACTTTTTAGCAAATGAGTTTCTAACTACAAAAATGCTATACTTATGTCTATGCTGAAAGAAAAGGAAGATCCAACAAACAGTGCCTATGAAGACCATCATCTATGTCAGATCTTGAGTAAAAATCTGTCTGAATGATAGTTAAGAGGTTTTCTGGCCAAAATGCATTAGTGGTCGTCCGGATGGATTTTTAGACAGATCATTAGACAGATCTCTGTGATAATCTTTAATATTATTATTTACAAAGTTATTAGGTCTGGCCTAAGCCATTATATCTCCAAATGAAATAACCCAATTCTTTTGTTTTCCGGGTACAGCACTTTAATATTGTATTTCTCCAGTTGTCCACTGTCTTATACTGGTCCCCAAAACGGCACAATATGCCCTGGACCAACTAGCGTTTTATGTGCCATGTTGTTAGATGCCTGGCACTGGTTCACTGTGTTGCTCACTATTACTTGGTTCTTTCCTAGGCTTGTCAAAAGCATTTGGAATCCATACTTAAAGTGGAGCTCCTGCTTCTTGTTTTCATTTTTGGTTGCTCTGTGATATATCTCAGCTTACCTATAGGTGTGAGAAAAAATTCCAGCTGTCCCAGAATCAGAGGAGCGGCATCTATTACATTATGCAATGATGTGGACCATTGCATAGGACCATTGCGGGCAATAACTTCTTTTGATATATTCTGGTCATCATACTGTTTTTATGTGTATGGGTTATTGAATATACCTGCAAAGCATTCACATAGCCATCATTACGATAAAGCATCAAATCAAATTAAAAACCAAGAGCAGCTAGCTGGCAACAACATACACCAAACAAACTAAGGCCGTATTCCGGATACTTGTTTCATGGATCTATAATATAGCTGTGTGCATTATACAGTCTTTAAGGCCTTCTTTGGGCACATACTGTATCTCCAGGTACCTGCAATTCCATGGAAAAGCAAAAGTTTCTGATAAGGGGTGCGGTGAGGGTATGCTGCTGGCGGGGCCATCTGCATCACTTATGTCATTGTTAACAGATTCATCATCATTTACACCAGTTTTCTGTTGTAAATGTACCCCACCTACGAGTTAGTGTAGATTCTAGTGTAAGCAAAGGGCCTGATTTATGATGAGAATTGCACCTCATCATAAAACAGACTTATCTTTTGGCAGCATGGGGGTATCAGGACCAGCATATAATAACCGGGTGTTGATAAATCCGCCCCATTGTATATTATGAGGTCAACAATCCCTACTCATAGGTCATATAACACTTGGTGCCTTCATCTTGTATAATAAAGACAGACACAGGAATGAGAAGACGTTGCTGTGAATATATCTCTTTGCCATCCACAAGGTAGGTCCATGCATATTCCAGCTTTGCAGCGCTGTATGTACTGTATCTGTCAAACATTTTGTTCCCTTTCATTGTTGCAGCCTGCCTTCACACACTTCGCTCTTTGTTTCTTTTTCATACAGAAATGACTAATCTTCCTGTTATTCTATGCTCTCAGTTTTTCCCTTAAGTTATTTTTTTCTTGTCAGGCTGCATCAATCTGCCAGCAACTTCCTGTGGAGTTTTCCTAAGTTTCCTTTGTATTACTTATGATTGAGAATATCAATTTGCACACAACCATTAGTAGAGTATTGCTCTGTAGTGTTCTGCACATGATAATTTAATGGCACCTGATGTTCTTCATGAAGGCATTTTCTAGACTAACTGGCTCCCAGGGCGAGACCTAAAAAATCATCCCGCCCCCACCTCTAACCACTTTAGGGAAGGTAACATACTGGCGGCTTATAAAAGCAGACATATAAAAAGTGTCACCTGTAATAAGTGGAGGCTTCCATTTCCAATGGGCAATAATTGCTGCAGAAATCCTGTTCTTTCCTTCATTTCAGGTGGGACTTACCAGTAAAATATTTAAGAATAGGCCATTTGGAATGTAAAGCAGGTCACCGCCACCTCCATTATATGTGCACAATACTGCTGCAGAATTGCTCTGCAAATAATCCAGCACCTAAGGGCAAGCAAACAATGGAGCCCAGCTATTTGTTCAGTATATTAAAATCTTTTCTAACCGTCAAATATATTGCAACATACAAGGTTTTGACATTGTAAACTAGTGCAAAGTTCCTTGATTCTGGCATCCAATGGTCTGGAAAACATTAAAATTCTGGAACTTTCCAGCTCAGAACTGCACAATGAAGTGCCGTCTCTTCATATCATACTTGTCAACTGCCCCAAAACACCCTGGAGACTCCCACAAAAACTGGGTGACCTGTAATGGTGTCCCAGAAGACTTAGTGAATTTCCTAGGCCTGGCTGAAGGCTTTGTGCATCCGCCAGGATCCTGGCCATATTATAGGTGACATATGTTCTTTCTGTGCTAGTCATGTCACGAAAAGTTGACAAGTGTGCTTTATATCAGAGCCACAAGGCTAAAAGAAATAATAAAACTGCAAAATCTGTTTAAAACAAAAAATATGTAGGATAATATTCTATGCCAGACTTTCAGATTTTAGGGCTCCTTCACACGGCGTAAACGCTCGGCTCATTCCGAGTCGTACACGCGAGCGCTTCTAAACACTTCCCATTCACTTCAGTGGGAGCGCGCGTAAAGTCGGCTTTACGAGCCCTCCCATTGAAGTGAATGGGAAGTGTTTAGAAGCGCTCGCGTGTACGGCTCAGAATGAGCCGAGCGCTTACGCCGTGTGAAGGGGCCCTTACACTTTTCTTTGGAAGGCCAAGAATTACATAATCCCATCCTCTATTGCAGAAAAAAATTCTACAGCGGAAAGACTGTTTTATTTGAAAATCGGAGCATGTCAATTATTACGTACGTTAATGCTGGTATTGTCTGTATAGGTATAATAGGGACAGAAAGTTCACAGTGGAAAATTGCAGACTTTCTGTGAAAAACGCAGTGGAAAAAACACAATGCACTTCCGCTGTGATGTTTTCCTTTTTTTTTTCGCTACAATTCGCTGCTCGGCACCTTAGCCTTACAGAACAAATGATCCCTAAAATCTCCAAGGAGATGCTGCAGGTGGACACCGGTGGATTGCTTTTAAAATCCGTTCAAATGAATGGGTTTTTAAAAGTGACCGCGGGAAGACGTCCCCTCTCCAGTTTGGCGGAATGACACAGTGTGGCAAGTGTAAACGCCCCCTTAAGGAGATTTCACTGTAGCTTCACTACTTTTGTAAATCAAGTCTTTTAAAGGGAATTTTCCCATCTGAAACATTTACATTATATCCACAGCATATACCATAAATATCTGATAGATATGGGTCCCATGCTCCCTGTCGCAAATGGAAAGTTGTCCATGAATACATCTCGCTCTGTTCACTTTCACGGAAGCTCTGAAAACTGCATGCTCACTTAATTTTAGTTGTCCGAGATGTGGAGAGCCGTACATGCAGAAAGATAGCTTCAAAAGCAGATACAGTTATAAGATCGGTCTCCTTTAAAACTATATTTGAACAATACCAGACAGATCCCGGATATCCCATAAACAAATATAATAGGATTATTGGACGCATGTCAGCATACTCATTGCTTGTTGAACCTTCCTACCTTTCAGAACATATGCCTGGAGATTGTTACAGCCTTCTGCCATAACAATACTGTTAGTAAACTGTAAATGGACTCATTCTCCTACTGAGCGATCGCTAACCGTTCCTTATGCTGTAGATACAATAATATATCATATACTTTGGTATTATGATCTTGACATGCTGCGGGCGCACCTGTACCTTAAAGAAAAAAACTCAAGTATTGGATTCTATTTGCAAACATGAAATTCTTATATGTGAGAATACACATCAAACGATGTTGGCTAGTTATCAAGATCTTTCGGCACACTGCGTACCATCTGCTGCTTTTTATGTTATTTCTAGAAGTAGATACCGTGGCGGTTCTTCTTCAACTAGGGTTATTTTTAAGTCTGGATAAAGGGGTACCATATGTATCATGTCACCAAAAGGGGAAGCCTACTGTATTTATATTTTGTGATCAAGATAATGCTATGTTCTGATGAACTGTAAAGCTTGTAACAAGGACGCCATGTGTGGGCGTCAAAAACAAAGCTGCTTTCTACACACTGCTTCTCCTTGTTTGGAAGAAAAAAAGTAGAATAAAAGAACGGGGTGTGAAAAAAATCCACTCATCTTGGGGATTTGATTAAACATGGGGATTTAACCTATTATATGATAAAACCAAATGCTGATTTTTTTTTTCCGTTTTGCGATTTTAATGTTGATTATTTCTGTTAAAAAAAAAAAAAAAGAAAGTTCAATGAGGTGTCACCATGATCTATTTCATGCAGCTTTGTTGTTCTACTACCCAGCTATTGACCACAGTGAAGAAAGTTTCGACCATAGCTGGTGACGGGAGGAGAAAAGCCTGCATGGAATATATCAGAGTGTAAATGCGGTGTGGATTACCGTTTTGCGGTGAGGTTATCACTACCAACCCCTCACTGTCATAGCCATTTTTAATTTTTGCAATTTTTTTAAAATTCTTTTTTAGAGGTGAAATTACTTTTTTTTAAGCATCCCTAGGTGGCTTGAAACTGTGATCATTAGGTCGCTTGCCATTTATAGCTTATGGTAAAATTCTTATATAACTATTGACATCTGCTATAGGCAGTTCTCAATAGTTGTATAAAATGGTAGTCCTGGGAGCTTTCAGAAGGCTCAAGGCTGCCACAGCAATCTAAGGGTCCATTCACACAGAGTTTTTTGGTTAGGATTTTGGCACTGAATCAGTGTCAGAATCCACATGGAAAAAACGCCTCCCCATAGAGTCCTTTCAGGCGGATTCCGCCTGCAAAAACCAACACAGTCAATGGGAGGTGGAAAATCCACGTGAAATTGGCAAAAAACGTGTGGAAAAACCGCTAGTGTTTTTTTCAAAGTCCATACACTGTGCTGGAGGAAAAAAACATTTCCTAATTCCTGAAGCAGATTTTTTCCTCGCCAAAATCCTCGCCAAAAAGTTAGTGTGAATGGACAATAGGGTGCATTTACATGAAGGACAATGATGCTGAATTTGTTGTGGAATCCGCCTCAAATTCAGGGCAGAAAAAAAGCCTCCCATTGACTTCAAAGATTTCCTCTTTCAAGGAACCCATTGAAGTCAATGAGAGGCTTTTTTTCCACGTGGATTTTCAGCGCCAAAAACCTCTGTCTGAATGGACTCAAAGGCTGAATCCGCCTCAAAATAAGCCTGTAAAGTAAAGACTAGCCTTTATTAAAGGAAGTCCACCATAAGTCTTCTAAATGCTATTATAGGGGTGGATAGTGACATAGTGTACTGCTACTGTTGCTTCAAGACCCGTCACAGAAATCTACATGAGATATTTCTAAATATATTTAATATACTGCATGATAACATAAGTATGTGCACAATTGGAGTCTGTGATTTATGGTATTCATTCCAAGATGATCTAAAGCCAACTTCCAGTATGAAATACACCAACTGGGCTCATCCTGTATACCAGGGCTGAAGCATCTGCTGTTGTTGGAAGGCATTGCATTGAACAGGACACCCTCAAATTATATGTATTAAGTCAATATATTTATTTTATTTAAAAAAAACACCTCAAAAGTAATCCAAATTTTACTGTAAAAATGCCAGCCCTGCAACAAACAAAGGCTGACTTCCTTCAGGGAAATATTTGGTTCAGAGTTGCACAAAAACATCAATTGTATATAAATATTTGACACATTTAGCGTGTACAGCTGCAGCTATACTGCCAGTGTGAGCATTAAATCTGTGGCTGGGAAGGCATAAAAACATCTATATTGTTTGTTGTATTGACAATGAGTCTATTGACCTGCAGTCTTCTATGTGTAGTCTTCTATGTTGTTGTTCATATGACGTTCCTTTATTTAAAGGGAAAGTGTAAGACTTTATATTTGTTCCACATGTGAGAAGCTTTATTATTGCCAAACTAGTCGAGTAAGGGTTGGTTCATACTAACGGTAGTATTCTGTCCGGAAGGAGTACACATGGACACCCCCCAGATGGAATAAAATCGCAAATTGGAAGCGATGTGCCGTCAAAGCACACAGACCCCATAGACCAGTGATGGCGAACCTATGGCATGGGTGCCAGAGATGGCACTCAGAGCCCTCTCTTTGGGCACCCATCTGTGGAGCAAATTGTACTGTGTGGGGACCACTGTGCAGCAGATTATAGTGTGTGGGGGCGACTGTGGAGCAAATTATACTGTGTGGGTGTCACTGTGGAGCAGAAAGCTCTATAAAGCTCATATGACCATATTTTGCAGGTCTGTATTTGTGTGCAATTGTGGATCCGCACATTATTAAGGTTAAATTGCTGTGTTGGCACTGTGTTATAAATTAGGGGGTTTTGGGTTGCAGTTTGGGCACTCAGTCTCTAAAAGGTTCTCCATCACTGCCCTAGACTATAATGGGCTCCGTGTGCTTGCCGCGCACTGCTCGCACAAATGATTTGATTTGTGTGGGCAGTGATTTGTGCGGGCAGTGCGCGTCAAGCACATGGAGCCCATTATAGTCTATGGGGTCCGTGTGCTTTGACAGCATATCGCTTCCAATTGCGATTGTATTCTGTATGGGGGGTGTCTATGGGGACTCCTTCCGGACGGAATACAAGCGCTAGTGTAAACCAACCCTAAACAGCTTGTTACATATATGCATGTTTCTGTGACACCTTTACATTTTCTACCCTCTTTCTACCTAGAATGTCGGAAAATGAAGATGAATTCCTCTTCATTTTCTACAAAGGTTGTCCATACACAAAAGATGACAGTCTTGCCCAAGTGTGCATGGATTTAGCATAGGCATCATAGAGTACTACTTAGATGCACTGGTCAATCCATTTTCCTTTCTGGACTAGTCATAATGAGAATATAGAAAGTTTTGCCATCATCTAAAGGTTGTCTCTTTATTGGCCCTAACACATGAACAACACACGTGTCGGCGCTGATGAAGAGACAGGTTTTGAATGCTGGCAAAACTTTCTTTGGAAAGAATTACAAAAGCTAAGAACTCAAGAATGTCTATTTTCAAATAATTTTCAGTGAAAATGCTCTTTTGTTCTATAGATGTGAAAACAGGGTCCTTAAATAGCTTCTTTTCATATACCTCATCTAGTATTCACATGGCAGAAAACTATCAATGCCAGCTTGTTATAGATACCAAACAAAATGTGTTAATAAGGTTTAAACATTCACTGAGAGTAATAAATATTCATGAATTTTACATTTCACATAATTTGATCATAAACTGCTAATCTTATGTGCCGCAAATGGGAAAAATCATATAAAATGACAATCATTACATATAATATCACAAGTAATCCTGAATATGTCCAATCCTATGTATAATTTACAAGCTCACGGCTTATGCACATGGCTATATCACAGCTTCACATAGTCTTGAAGATATGTCTGGTCATGCTTTATTAGAAGAATAATTCCTTAATATAATGCTATTCTACTTCATAGTATGGAACCACAGGGACTCACTTTGCCATGGTATAGCCTACATGTGCAAGTCTCTGCTGTCTGTATGCGACTGAAAGATGTGTATAGAGTAGTCTTGGATCCATAGCAAACCCCCCCCAAGGGGAAGAAGGGTTCACTTCTCCTTTATCTCTGTGTCAGAGTGAGAGCCCTGATCAGGGTCACAGAGGCATGGGGTCAGCTTGAACTGGAATTATCCTTTCCATAGGTCCCATATCAACTACAAGAGCAGAAGTTATCAACAACGAATTCAGCAGCGCTACATCATTAGTTGACTATTGATATACAGTAATATTGTATGAAATAGTAGCTTACATAGTTGATGATGAGGAGGTTGGATAAAGACATTAGTCCATCAAGTCCAACCTATAACCCTACAATCCCTACAGTGTATTTAATAAGATAAGATAATCCTTTAATAGTCCCACCATGGGGAAATTCAGTGTGTTACAGCAGCATGGATAATACAGTAATATATTACAAGAAAGAACACATACAAGCTCATAGCAGATAGGTAAAGATACTAGGAGTCATTGCAACTAAAAATAAAAAGAAAGACTTCAAGATCATTTAGTTCTCTGTACGGAGTGATCTCCACTTAGCCTGATGTTGATTATACAGCCTGACCGTGGTTGAGAGGAAGGACCTCCAATAGCGCTCCTTCTCACAATTGGGGTGAAGCAGTCGGTCACTGACAGTACTGCCCAGTGCTATCATGGTCCCATACATGAGATGGGAGTTATTCTCCAGCACGGAGCTCACCACGGACAGTATCCTTCTGTACTAGGTCCAGGGGGCTCCCCAGGACAGAGCTGGCCCTTCTAATCAGTCTGTCAAGCCTATTCCTATCCCTGGTTGAAATGCTACTCCCCCAGCAGGCCACTCCAAAGAAGCTGGCTGATACTACCACAATGTTGAGCCGCAGTGTCCACGATGTCCGCCTGGTGGCAGCAACCTCCGGAGTCGGCCCATTGATTTGAGCCGACTTCGGAGGGGAAATCCGCGACTGCAACAGTCATGGCAGACGGGTTTTGACCCAAGAGTGACGCGGGGAGCCGCGTCACTCTCGGTGCCAAAATCCGCCCCACCTCCCACCGTGTGACTTAGCCCTAAATATGTTTACCCTTGAGGTAAAGTATGTACATATGTTTAAACCTGTTCACACCATGCTTCTGTTGTATTTATATACACCAGGAAAATGTTTTATTCACCAAGTTTATGGCCCCGACATATCACACTGATACCATACAACAGTATAAGCAGACTATTAATTCCCTTGGTATTGAAACACATGGTCAACTTCTAGCTTTTCAGCAGTAAGAAAGGAGTACAGCCTTTTGGCCTATGGAAGTCTTAGATAGAACCTGCATCTACAGCTGTAGTAAAGTTTAACTTAACATTTAACATGGTAACTATACTGTGCACAAAACTTTAACATGACTTTTTCAATGCTTTCTCCATGGGTTTTGTTGTGTTATGTGATAAGATATCATGCTGCAGAGTAGATCAAGTTAAACTTTGTCACACCCATACATGATGATCAATGTCTTGCATACTATGCATCCTTCTATTTGCACCTAATAGAAAATGTTTCTTTGATTTGCTTGGGGATTTGGGTGACCGTGTAAAGTGTGGGTCAATGTGCTCAGCTGACAATTAGTAATAATACAGTAAGCCATGTGATAATGTAGTAATATCTTCCTGTAATTGACTAATATGTGGACAACTGACACTTTTGTCTGATGCCTTTGCAAGTTGTTAACTATATTACCATTGAAATGTGCACTGTCGCTGCCATGTAGTGACAAGGTTAAAGGAGTGTGTGTGGTGGAGACTTAGACTTGTTTTGCTCTTCTATCAGCAGGCTTTATGCCGTATCTCTACTACTACTCTGACCTATATTTATAGACCAACAGACTACAGCACTTGTTGCAAAGATGAACATTCGGGCGGAAGCTTCATCATTAAATTCCACATCCTCCTTTCAGTTGCAAGAGGAAGTGGGTAACCGTTTCGATACAAGCTACATCTTGTGAAAATACTAACTCCTCTTGTATACAGTTTGTTAACGTATAGCACATCACTACTGCTTGTTCCCCTTGTTTGCTGCAGTGATACATAGTGTTAGATGAAACAGAGTTACCTAATATCCTAGGCATTGACTAATGGTGAGATTACTTAATGATTCAGTTAGCAATCTCGAATGTTAATGAATGTATTACTGGCATCAAATAAATCTTTATTGAATTCCATACCTGAGGTTACTAGCAAATGTTAATCCTTATATGTGATATTTCCTGACAATCTACTTAATGACTTCACTAAACTTATGCATTAGACTCTTATGCATTCATTTATAAAGGCCACAAAATGTAGATGTATTCAAGTTGGCAGCTTTAAAGATGGCGAACGATTAAGGACAGACCATTATATTTTCTCTACATCAGTCTAATACAAAATGATAAAGACATACAGGTTCAGCTTTAAGAGTATATTTGTGTATATTCAGCTTTAGGAGTATATAGTGTCTAGTATATTACTTTAGGGAAGGAGGAGCTTAGGAATAGATGTCACTTCCTTTCTCATCCATCTTCATCCTCTTTCTCTCATCACAAGACCTGGAGGAAACATTTCCCTCCCGCCCTCTTTTAATCACTATGTTACAATTGCTTTTGTCACATTTATCTGTATTATGTATTATTGTACCATTTCTTTATTTGAAATTGCATTTGTGTTTTGTTTTTTTGTTGTAAAAAAAATAAAAAAAAATAAAAAAAATAATAATAATAAAATAATACTTTGATGAGATAATGTTGGCATTATCCTTCTAAGCCCAAGGGAAGGGCAGTCCTCCAGCCATGGTTCCCTAGAGGTTTCCTCCACAGGGTTTTTTTTTCCTCTCCTGCGTGCTGTAGGATGACTCTTCATGAGTTGGGGGTTTGCCATATTTAGTCAATATTTTGTGGCGTTTGCCTGAACATTTAGTTTTTAAGTTATTTGTTCATGGCATTGGCAAGAAGTGTGGAAATAAATAAATTTAATTATTATTAAGTTAAAAAAAATTATAAAGGGAGTCAGTTGTATGTAATAAAGTGTTACATGTGACACGGTCCATTAGTAAACTGTCACAGCTTTATTTTTGCGGTTGAGGAGTCAGGGGGACGTTGCAGGCAAGTTATTGTGGACTTATTTTAACTAATAGAGGAGGTTAAACCTCATGTTGGTGAACAGGCTGAGCTTTGGAAATGGCCAGCCTGAAGGATGTCATAATAGTAACGTCATCCAGGGGCGGGCACAGTGGTTAAGCACAGAGTCGTTGGTGCCCTTAAAGTGTACTGGCTCTGCTAGAATTGCAAGCTGGAGCGTGCCGCCCCTTTATTGTTGTCTGGCCGGGTGCTGTATGTCAGACAGCTGGGGATCTCACAGTATTTGTGAATCCCAATGGTCTGTGATTATTTTACCTCTGTGCGATTAATAAACCTGTGGCCATTTTGACACCCAAAATAAAGTGTTTTGTGCATTTACTCCAAAGTCAATATTTACAGTAGTTTGGGTGGTTTTAGAAAGGAGTCAGGAACATCCCATATCCAAAAGTCATGCTTTATTTGCCTTGTATGTGACTTTATTCCTCCCATTGTTTACACAGCGTTGCTATAACCATGGACCTATAGGACAAGGGACATCACTCACTCACTCTTGCCGACAGGACAACCATCAGCTAATTGCAGTTTACTGATAAAGCTGAGTCTGTTATCTCTCTATGTAAACACACTGATATCACTGAATCCATTCTGTACAAGCATCTGCATATTATCTGATCTGCAAAAGTGTTCTGTGTCCCATTCAACAAGAGGGAGGAGGGGGGAGAGAAATACGGGAAGTGATAAGAACAGACTGCAGGCAGCCTGCTGAGACACTGAGATGGAAAACCCCTTTAAAGGGTATTCTGTTTTATATTTTCTTAATGTATTTGTCTACAGAACAGGATTAGGGTTGAGGCGATCTTGAAATTTCAGGATCATTTTTAAAATCCGATTTCTGATCATTTTCCATCTGAACCCGATCCTGATCCAATTCCGATCCTAATGCAAGTCAATGGGATTTTTTTTAATTATCGAAGATTGGATTTTAAAAATGATCCTATTCACTACACAGCATGGAGTCCAAAAATTGTTTCACACTGTGTAGTGATTAAAAAACCCCCCCCGGCTACTTAGCCCACCTGGGTGTCCGCTTACCTGCACAGATCCGCTGCCGTTGCCGCTCCCCGTTCTTCTCGGTCCGTCGTCTCTCATTGACATGCCTAGGCTAGTTTTAGAGATGATGGGAGTAGGCGGGGCTTGTTGTGGCTTAGGAGGCATCACTCACGTCTCCCCTCCCAGTACACGCCCACACTCTCCTAAGCCACAAGCCCCGCCTTCTCCCAGAGCGAGAAGAATGGGGAGCAGCAGCGGCAGCACTTCTGTGCAGGTAAGTTGAGCGATCGGGATTGGAATTCCGTTCCCGATCTTTTTTAGGTGGGATCGGAACCTGATCGTGATCGTGAAATTTACTTGATCACCGATCGGGATCTGATCTTTTCCAATCCCCTAAACAGGATATCATACACTTTTTAATATACATTTACATTTATTACATCAGTGCAGACCTCAATGTACACAGTAGAATGATAGAGCCCATAACTTGGGGAACATTAATGCCATAGGGGCACTTTAAAATAGTGTTGCTATAATGTAGCTGGAATTAAAGACTCTATTCATAAAGAGGCCTCTAAAACAAGTTATTCCTGTTAAATAAAAGCAATGCATGTAGCTATGTGAAGTCATACTCTTTCCTTCAGTTAAAGCTGATCTGTCACATTAAACATGCAGCTCTATCTGCAGTAAACATGTTACAGAGCAGAAGAAGCCGAAAAAAAAATCGATATATAGCATTATGGGAAAAGATTTAGTACATTTCTATTGATTCAGTTCCTGACTCTGGAGAGCGCAGGGCAGTCTCATATAATGATTGACGTCTTTCTGTAGATGCGCGTTCATACAGGGTAGATTGTCAATCACTGAATGAGACAGCCCTCTAGACAGCTATCCTTTCTGAATAAAGAATAGTGTAACCTGCTGTATTACACTGTGTCCATACACCATAATTATAGAGGATACATATCCTACTACCGAGATAAAAATAAAAGCATATACATCTGTAGATAAGGTGTAGTTGAGGCAGAAATTTTGTGTCTATTCTGTGTTTTCTGGGTTTGTTCATCTCTCTATCTTTAGAAAATCCATACTATCTCTCTGTCTGCTGAGGCAGCAGACCTGTTCTGAATAGATGCTAATGCTTTACAGTGTTCCCTGACTAATCAGATGTCCCCTATTCTGTATCTCTGCAGCTCCATCTCCCTCCTCCCTCTCTACTTTACATGTTATAGATCAATTGTAGTTAAACATTATATATTCATTGATACACCATACTACCAATTTATTATAAATAAAAATGACAAAACTAGACAAGCCCTAAACTTTTCATTTGAGGAAATCCAGTGTAGAAGGCAAAAACACTACACTGTATTGAGGGCCAGCACCAGGTTTTGGTGGCTCCTTGGGCAACAGAGTGTCAGTGGGCCTCCTGCCAGTCATGGTAAGAAGCCCAATCATTTACATCCAATGAGTGCTGAGAATCATACAGGACATCATATCTGCTCTTTCTGGACATACCTTACTTACTGTTCAAAAGAAATTCAGATAAGATGGAGGAAAGTTTCTGTCTTGTTTTACTATTTCAGTGAATTGTGGTGGGTAAAAACGGAAGGTGCTCTACCAGCATCTGCCATTCTGCCAGGGTAAACCTAACCTTACTGGTACAGTACTGTAAGCACTGGTTGGTTGGATGTATATACATCAATACAATCACCATACATATAAAATGTTTATTGTAGTCTCAATATACTTTTTAAGAATCATTACAAAACACCACAATTTAAGACTCTCTTTTCATTGGCATCATGGCTTCTGTTATAAATGCAAACCATGTGTCAGGCTCATCTCATGGCAGACATCAACTTTCCCCAATAGATCTTATTGTCTTATAATGGGGTCAATATAGTTCATCATTTCATGCTTTTACACTGGACATTTTTTGTAATGATTCCCCATGACACAGAAATACACACTCCCTAACATTACGAGCACAAGTCCCAAGGCAGAAAAAAGCACAGTGGATATATATAAGCTTTAACAAAATACCATGATTAAAACTTGCCCTGCTCATCTATCAGTTGTCTGTTGGCCACTCACATAACAGCTGTCCAGTGTGTCTGCAGGTCACTTACAGAAGTACTATATATCACTTGGAGAAGACAGTCGCTACAGGGAAGTCAGAGGTCAGAGAGGGGGAACTTAGTAAACAGGGGGTTGTGGGCAGCAAGTTTAGCAAGAGAAGAGGCTGACTATAAGGCTGTTTTGTTAACAAAACAGATGTTTTCATTTCTCATCTGAGCAGTGGGCCCCTTGAACCCAGTGGGCCTCGAGATATACCTGGGTTTGTCAGCAGATGCTGTGCTTAGAGAGCACCACTGCTCCTTCAAGTAGTGGACCCCATGTGTCAGACCCCCACTGATCTTCACTTGATGACCTACACTACAAGACCCAGAAAACCCCTCTGACTCCTGTCCATGAATACATCTATTTCAATATTGCATTGTCAGATCTAGAAATTAACTAGAAAGAAAATGAGAAATGTTTTATATATATAGATATATATACATGGATAGATAGAAATATATTTGAATAATAAATGGCTCACAAATCGTCTATGAAGGGGTGGATAACACTGACAGCTGTGTTGGCACTCAGTATTTGATATCAATCTGCGGCTCCAGGTGTGGTAAAAAATAGAGTAACATATTGTGTTGCGATAACTGGTTGTTTTCTGTTTTTGGAAGCAGGATGCATCTTGTGTTAGATCTAAAAGTAAAACTCACTTGGCAAAATGATATATATGAAATAATCACAGTCCCTTCAAAGGCCAGATTACAGATTAAGTTACATGTATCTGATTTAAAGCTATGGAATACCGCTGGCATTGGGATATGAATGACTACAACCAGATGGAATTTAATAGTGGCATGTCAAGAAGGAAATCTACAACCGACATAAGTTATGTGCAGGATATTAATGGTGAAATACAGTGTTGTTACTCAAGACATATGAAGTACTAAGTGGAAAGAATAAAACAGAATTCTGGGGTGGGATATATTTTTATTTATATTCAGCCTGTATTGAATGGTAAAAGATATTAAAGGTCACGCAAGGAATCATTTTTATACCATAACTCCTGAAAGGTTGCATATAGCTGAAATTAATTCACTTGGTATGTAGCATAACTTCCATTTTCAAATCTTTTTTTTTTTTTTTTTTTGCTTTAATGTGTTCTTTGTGGTGCTACTATGCAATCTATAGTGCTGTTTCTGATCAAAATCAGTCTACTCCCCCTCTGGCAGTTGTCAGTGTATGCTCTAATAACACCCTGCCAAAGGATGCTTTTCATCTAATCTGCTATGTACCCTGTAGAAGGAGGTGCTTTAGCTCCTCTGCCATGTACCCTAAAGAAAGGGGCCTCTCAGCAATACTTCCATGTGACTGCAGAATATTAATTTTGTTAGTTTGGTTTGTATTAGTTGATTTAGCTATAGGCAACTCTTTAAGGCTAAGGCCCCATGTAGCATCCTACAGCATAAAAACGCTGCTGAAAAAACTGCGATGGTAGTGCATCATGATTTTTTCCACATCACTTTTCGCAGAAAGTCCACAGAGGATACCAACATATTGTTCATGAAGACAAGGCCAACTGGGCAGGGAGTGCAGTTTGTTAGCCACAGTGAATTAGCTGGCGGCTGAAATAAGACCATATTGGATGGCATCAAACTCGCTTACAATAGCAGAGTTGTGAATGGGATTAGAAAAAATCTCATCTAGTTACTGTGCCAAAAACCCACAGCACAAAGTGACCTACGCTGTGGGCTTTAAGCCGGCAGCATGGCATTTATTGCTGTGGGTTTTACTCCTAGATTTCAGGCTTTGAAGTTCCAATTAAACTTGTGTGGTTTTTGCTGCGACTAACCTGCGGACATCACTGCAGAATAAAACGTCCCAGGTGAGCAAATAGTACAGAATTTCAGTTGGTTGTTCTTTTGCTGCGCTGGTTGGCAGAGGTAGATGTTGCTCAATATATCAGACAGAAATTCTGCAGGATGTTTGCATAGTGTGTCCTCAGCCTTAATGTGTTTTCCCTTCAGGATAGTAGCACTTGCTGAGACTTAGCATCACAGTTTGGGAACCTAATGATTTACACTAAACCTAATATCTTGAACATATGACATCTCATTGCCTCTTAAGTAGGTCATACTAAAATAAATGCATACATATATATAGAGGGCACCTGTAGAGGGCGCTAAGACATATAAGCCTTGCCAAATAAAAATGAGGTTCCTATTGCATGATTTGATCAAATTGTGAAAGGCCCATCTGCCCTGGCAAAGCGACCTCATTCAGATAGGACCCTACACTTATAAAGAAGATGTCTCTCTCCCTAATGTAGAGATACAAAGGGAACTTAGGGCAAATAGGATGCAAAGACAGATAGACAGACAGCATGTCTAAAATAGAATAAATGTGCACAGGTGCATGCTGCAAGGGCTGAAATACAGACATGTATTTATTTATATACACTATGTAATGTTAGATTACACTGCATTGTCATTATAGGTTTTACCATTCATCTCTGCACTGTATATCTGACAATATACATATATATATATATATATATATATATATATATATATATATACACATGATCAGATAATCCTTTAATAGACCCACGATGGGGAAATTCAGTATAAACATATAGTGTATATAAAAATACGACAGTAAAGAATAAGCTTAATTTTTTCCAAGCTCGGAAGGATAGCTGCTCCTATGTGGAAAACTTAATTCTTTTTAAGCAGTAGTGAATGCGCCTCTCGCCAACAGTTTGGAAGTGAGATTAATGTGTTCAGGGAGTGTCATGTCCCTTGTTACAGCTAAAGAGAAACAAGGGTATGTGAGCACTAAGAATAGATGCAGAAAGTATTAGTCGGCTTTTCTACTCTTTACTTAGGTTCTGTGCACATGTACAGTATTTGAAAGCAATGTTCTAATACTAGAAACATTACACCACTTTGTGTCACAAAACTTAAAACTAAGTCAGCTACTCATACTCTTTGTTGCTAGGATTAAGCTGACTTTACAATGCCGCCTCAATTTAGTGACACCAAGTCATGTGCATGGGGACCTCCAAACTTATTCCTGACCTTTGCCATCTCTTTCTAAACCTTCTTTTGGTCTATTCATCTATCAATCAATCAGTCATCTACCTTTCTTTATGTTTATCTCTTTATTCTATCATCTAAAGTATCACTTTTCTATCCATATTTGTAGTTGGGCACTTTATATAGCAAAACACATCCTATTGATGTTTCTTCTTTCACCAGAGGTTAGTCTTATACCCAGACTGTATTTTGTTTCATGAAAACCTATCAGTCCGGTTTAGCATTATTAGGGCGTCTCCCTTATAAGCCCTAATTTCGCTCCTAAACGTGAACAGGGCGTGGATACTCTTGTACTGAGGTATGTCATCATTAACAACACATGGCATGTCAAGGCAGAAATACCTACAAAAAGTACCACTTGAAGATATCAATGAGTGTTTGTTTTCTGCTTGTAAGTAGAGCGATATATGGTATGAGCCTTTTCTGTTCTTCAGTCAGTAGGCAGTCTGCCTTGTGCTGACAATCTGATAGACTTATTGCTTGTAACACCCTGCCTAGAAAACTCATTAAAAAGACTAGCTTCAATGGTCAACAACCTTTGGCACTCCAGATACTGTGAAACTACAGCTCCCAACATGCTCCATTCACTTCCATTGGAGTTCCAAGAACAGCAGAGCAAGTATGCATGCTGGGAGTTGTAGTTTTACAACAGCTGGAGTGCCGGAGATTGCCTACCCCCGCTCTAGCAGTTAGGCATTACATCCCAAACAACATGATAGAAAGACATGATTCTATAGTTCAGCTCAAAGCTTCCAAATGTTCATAGAAATATATTTCGAAGTGTCACCTCTTTAAAAACCAGTTTACCATTGTGGCAGGCACTAGCTGAACAGATGTCTCCTACCAACACTAACCTTTCTCCTTACACCGTACGATTTATACTTTATAATGTGTTTTAGACACCGAATCATTATTTCTGTCAGTTATTGGTTCTGTGTTATACAATTAACACATTGTCAATAATATAAACAGGTTAAAGCCAGAAAATGATCCCAGAAATGTTTTATGTATCTTTTTATCTCGTTTTACATCCAATCCAGTTTTACGTATCTGACATCCCAGTACGTCTTTAGAACAATCATAATAGACTTATATTCTGCCCTTTGTAAAGTCCGTAATTCTACAGCTCTCCTAAATTGTATCCAGCTACTATATCTTAACAAAATTCCTTGACTATGAATTAGTCATAGTATTATAGTAAAGTCTTGTTCATGTACAACCAGCAAGGGCATGTAGTATCATGCAGATAGCATCTTATATCTTAACAAGCCAAATGTATAGTATTCGAGGAAGCTGTACAATTTAGTTATGCTCTTAATGGGATATCATTCACTTTAAGAACTGAAACCTCAATATTTGATTCTATTTATTAAACTACTTTCTATATCTTCCTGCACTTTACTAGCCATTAATATTGCCATGAGCTTGTAAATAAACTCTCTGAGTCATCATTTGCATGGCTCTAGCCAGGTTTAATGGCATCAGCAGAATGACAGACAGCAATGATTTATTTAGGGTAAAAATAGACTGTTGACCATCAGACATTATTAAAGACAACTCGGGTTTCCCTCTGATAATTATATAAGGTGGCTTTAAAGGGAAATGTTTGCAATCACTTCTTTAATATTTGGTCTTTACCCCTATTATATACTAAACCGTAAACCACGTGCGTTCTGGCTACTGCTTAGTAACAGAAGGTGTGGCTGGTAGGTGACTACGCTTCATCTTCACTCTCTCGTGGAGATTCCAGATTACTTGTTAGAGGAGCCAGGTGGCAAAACAACAAGGGACTTTGTTTCCCCGTTGGAATGTTTCTGATAATATTTCTAATCCACTCAAAACAATTATATTTTTTAATAAGTTGTCACATTCATTTTACAAATACTTATAACATTGTCAATAAAGTAGACCCTTATCTTGGTATGTACAAGATGAACATAATTTTGCCTTCCTTCCTAGTAACATTCTTCAAACCCCATTGTGTTTTTCCACCCACACCCACCTAAGGCACTGCCAAAACACGCTGAGGCTTCAATTGTGAGAATCAGAGTATTTAGTTAGATTATACTTTTGAGACTGTGGATATGATTTATTTGTAAATGCTCAGTTTTGTTCCACTTTACAGATTAAGTGAATATTTTTTTTATCTGACCATGTCACAGTATTAGTATATTGGTGTCCTATCAGCATGCCAATATTTCGTTAGTCAGCTGCTGTCCTTGTACTTCAATTACTGTGTTTTAATCCAGAATCTAAGGAATTAACATTTATCCCACAATTGACATAGGATTGGTGATAAATATCTGTCCATTGGGACCCTACCCAGGGGACAACCACCAATGATTATAAAGGGGACTCATGAAGCTCCTGAGATGGAGTTTGAGTGGACTGTTACTCTATCATTTGCTCTTCCACTCCATTCACAGTCAATGGGATTTATGCAAAGAACTGAGTCTAGAACTGCACTTGACTGTTTCTATATGACCCATAGACAATTGATTGATAAGGACCTGCGGCTTGGGACCTGCATTCTAGTTAATGGTAATAGTTCTCGTGATGCAGTAGCCAGTGATTTATCACCTGCTATGTGGATAGGCGATGAATGTCATTTATTGGAAACTGCTCTAATATATAATCTAGAAATGTCAATGTGCTTGGCTTCTACTGATTCTTCTCATTATCAGGATTATAACTTTTTATCCTGAACAAAGCAAAATTGTTCTTGTTTTATGATGATACGTGTGAGAGAAGGCAGCTGTTGCAGTGTTGGTGTAGTGTAGTGTGGTGCCATTACTATGAACCTGCAGTCAACTCTGATCACTTACTATAGAGAGTTATACGGCAAATCTCCATGTCCTCTGCTGGAGAGGACACGCGTATCACATTGAAAGCAATAGGGAAAAAAGCTTCCCATTGATTTCAATGGGTAGCACTCGTATGCCGACACCCATTCAAGTCAATGGGAGCTGGTTTTTACACGCTCATTCTGAACGAGTTTTACGTTCAGAATGAGCGGAGCGTATACTCCGTGTGAAGGCTCCCTTAAAGGGAAGAATTTCTGGGATTTGTTTGTACATTTTTTGTGTTTAGTTTCCCTTAAAACACAGACAGTAAAACGTTTCAGGACTACACATACAGAAGGAATAGAACGAAAATAGAATATGAAAAAACTAGAGCATAGAATAAAAAGTCAAAGTTATTTTATGTGATACAAATAAAGCAACAAAAAATGACAAATCTGTATTTGAACATTAGTCATAAAATATACAGATAAAAAGAAGTAAAATGGTGAAAGGTCACATGACAAAAAAGGTGCTGAGGCTGTAGTGTATCAAAGCAGTTGCATAGTACTGTATACCATATATACCTAGAACATCAAACTGCCACCCAGTGGTATACTACACAACTCTTTTGATACACTTCAGCCTCAGCACTTTTCTTGCCATGGACTTTCACCATTTACTTTTTATCTCTATATTTTATGGGTAATGTTGAAATAAAGATTTATATTTTTATCATGGATTTTGTGTGTTATTTTTACAAGAAAAGAGCTCTGTCACACAAGTCATAGCATTACAAAAAGAGAGAACTGCGGTCACATGGCTCAACATCGTGTCTTTGGACTGTCTTAATTAAATTAGTTGTAGATTTAGCAAGATTTGAGAGTGCTGATCTTGTGGGGAACTAAGGCCTTGTTCACATTTGCGTCGGTAATCCGTTTGGGGGAGTCTGCATGGGGACCCCCGAACGGAATACTGAATGCATTAGCAAGCGGTGTGCAGTGAAAGCACATGGACCCCATAGATTAAGATGGGGTCCATGTGCTTGCCGCTAGATCTCCGCAGTCAACATGTGGAGAGGAAAGTAGTTCACAATCTACTTTCCTGTCCACGACTCGTGCGGGCAGCGCACGACAAGCACACAGATCCCATTATAGTCTATGGGGTCCGTTTGCTTTTACTGCACACCGCTTGCAAATGTGTTCGGTATTCCGTTCGGGGGTCCCCATGTGGACTCCCCGAACAGATTACCAAACGCAGATGTGAATCAAGGGTCAGACTAAATCTTGTGTTCCCTGAATATACGCTCTTTACACACTGATCTCTTTTGTACATGAAGCCTAACCATACTTGCTTTACCAGTTCATAAATACTGCAAACTATCAGCATATTCTTTTAAAAAGTTTTCTTGCGTTTACGGTAACTTTTTACCTTCCAGAGAATGTTGGAGAGTAGTTGAACAGAAAATGGAGCAAATCAGGAAGTTGTAATTGATATATAGGCAGGTGCTGGTGGAGAAAATCGACGTACAATAAACAAGGCAAATATCCCTCAGTTATCCATACACATACACTGAGTCTTTGTTTGTGAGGGCCAATTATAGGACCTAAAACGTTGTTTTGATGAGAGATTTACTGTCTTCCTTGGATTTAGAAACAATTATGTTTCAGTTGAGTAAATGAATCCTGACTTGTATTTCTATTTCTGATATCTTTTATTTGTGTATTATCATTAGTACTTTTATTACCATTTTGTAGATTTTGGCTTCCACTCTTGGTTCTAAACCAACTAACTGAAAGTAAGAGGAGTAAACTGAGGTCCCAATGCAAAATCTGTAATGGGATCCCTACTTACCTTGTGGTATTTAGAGAAGTGGGATATTAGAAGGTAGGGAAACCACCTACTGGGTTCAGGTCCTAATAGCGACTGCTGCCAGTGCACCCCTATAGCTATGTCCCTACTGAAAGAGATACAAGGGGAGTAGGGGAGAGTGCCTCAGAATACCAAAGCACAGTCTGGGAATTAGAGGTACTGTAAAAAAGGAGATCACCATATATTTTATTTATGCATGTATTTTAACTTTTGTTTATTGGAGACTGGACTGTAACTTTAATCATAAAATTCTTTACATATATTGTACAAACATACAGATGTTTATCTTAAAGGGATTATCCAGTTTTTACTATTGATGGCCTAGGATAAATGGGGCCCACCTCTCAGGACCCCTGCAGATCAGCTGTACCAGGTATTGTTTGCATGCTGTGAAAACCATACAAACTCTAGTGGAAGTATAGGTATTGCATTGCTGCCCCATAGACTTCTCAGTGAGAGCCCTGGATGTCAGACCCCTAAGATCTAATATCCTAAGGATAGTCCATCAATAGATGAAACTGGATGACCTCTTTAACACTTCATTTTATGTGACAAGATATCATTCTGCTTCAATTAAGTTAAGCTATGCTACATCTGTATTTTGCAGTACTTTAGTAGTAGTAGTAAGCCACTGGTAATATTAGGGCGTCCGAGAGAGAGAAAAGTCCTTGCCCATAGCAGCTTACAATCTAAATTCCACTGAAGGAGTGAACAATAAGTAAACTCCGATTCAGACACATAGACTCCACAGGCATGGCAAGTGTCACCATATGGTTCATTTAATCAGTGCTATATTCTGGAAACTTTTTTCCCTAGAAACAATGATTTTATAGACTGATACCTTCATGCCATGCGGAGTCATACAGAGGTACAATATGGTCGTTTAGATATCTATAGTTGTCATAATATTACTTTCTTTTACTTAGAGCTTGTATCGAGCTATAATACGTCTGTCAGTAGTTACTACGATACACGTATACATATATAAGGACATTATTATGAGCCTTTGGCAGAGCACGGATGTCACTGTTATCTATGAATAGCATTCAGCTGTTAGGGCAAAGATTAAGCTTGCTTAAGTCAGTGACAGCAGACCTCTTAATTTGTTGAGGGCATTGAAGAAAGATTCAGCGCTGTCAAGTCCAAGGGAATTCTTCCTACCTGGTGCAACCTGTTTTGTCTTAAAGGTTAGTGCTGTAAACTGAACTATTGTAGATGCAAACCCTTGCTGTACAATAGACGTTCATGAGTCAAGATCAAGAGAATTCAACCGCAATTGTTGCAATTGTTAAATCAACTATAAAAACTTAGAGCTGGAAGATCCAGGATGTGTCATGATTTTGGAACATTTGTGGTATTTCTTTCTAGTTACCCCTGTTGCAATATATAAAGGGGTTTTCCAGGAGTCAAATATGGATGACCAACCCTTTGAATAGGTAATAATATATTATCAGTGGGGATATGATGCATGGGAGCCCCACAGATCAGCTGGTCAAAATGGTAATTTGATCAGGTAGGCGCCATTTTTGCTTTACTGCCCAGAGATGCCATATTCATTCAGCATATGGCTTCTTTACAGTGTGCTTGGCATTCAGAGAAGAGGCCGCATGGCTCAACCGAATGCAACAGTCTCATCATGACAGCTGATTGGTGGAGGTCTGAATACCTAATAACAACCCCTTTAAGCTGTGTACCTCTTAAGTGTACATTTATTCTAAAGGTCTTTCAACTATGATAACTTATTCATACTAGTTACACTATTCCAATATATACTGCATGTGACTTGTTCTATTAGGTGTATTGTAAATGAGAAAACAAGGAAACCTAAAATACACCCAACTCTCAAGTTGAGCAAGCATTTCTGAGCTAAGGTGGCCAAACACCTTAGATAGTTGCCAACTGAATGATATATCATAAACTTCCCGATATATATAAATGCTTTACTTGGCTAAGTGTGCATGTGACCTGAATAGGGATACAGAAGTATTGGGTGCTTTATCTTCGATAGGAACAAACAATCGGGCATGGTCTAACCCATTTGTCATCCGCAGAGAGTCTGGACAACCCTGTACACATTGGTTGGCAATCTGGTTGGCAGTTTTAGCTGACTTTAATATTTAGGGGCACCTTTAGGCTAAGGCCCCACATTGCAGAAACGCAGCTTTTTTGTTGCAGATTTTGTTGCGGTATTTTGAGCCAAAGCCAGGAGTGGATTGAGCAGAAGTTAGAAGTATGAGAGCTTTCTATATATTTCTGATTCCATTTGTAGCCATTCTTGGTTTTGGCTCAAAAAAACGCAACAAGATCTGCAACAAAAAAAGCTGCATTTCCGCAACATGGGGTCTTAGCCTTAGGCTAAGTCCCCATGTAGGGAAGCACAGCAAAAAAAAAATGCTGCAGAAAAAGCATTTTTCATTGCAATTTTGCAGAGTTTTCCTCTGCAGACTTTCTGCCCCTATTATACCTATATGGAAAACATCAGCATTTCCGTAGGTATAATTAACACGCTGCTTTTCAGCTGCAGATTTTTTCTAAAATGTGTGGCTAGTATTAGTCAGAATCCCATCTGCTTTGCAGATACTGTAAATTCAGTGTTTTTGCTGCGTCATTTCCGCCATGGCCAAAATACTACGTTTTTGCAACATGGGGCTTCAGCCTTAGGGTGCATTCACACTGAGTAAACGCTAGCTTATTCTGAACGTAAAACACGTTCAGAATAAGTGGCGTCTAAAGCAGCTCCATTCATTTCTATGGGAGCGGGGATACGAGCGCTCCCCATAGAAATGAATGGGCTGCTTCTTTCACTCCGTGCAGTCCCATTGAAGTGAATGGGGAGTGCCGGCGTATACGGCAAGCTCTGCTCATGCCGGAGCGTACACGCCGGCACTCCCCATTCACTTCAATGGGACTGCACGGAGTGAAAGAAGCAGCCCATTCATTTCTATGGGGAGCGCTCGTATCCCCGCTCCCATAGAAATGAATGGAGCTGCTTTAGACGCCGCTTATTCTGAACGTGTTTTACGTTCAGAATAAGCTAGCGTTTACTCAGTGTGAATGCACCCTTAGACCACAACTACAATGAGGACTGGTCTAATCTATACTGCTCCTTGCAAGTCCTCATGAGATTTGTACTTATATAACTAAATGTCTTATGTATTTCTGCAAGGTCCTGCAGAGATGTCACATAAATGTATTTTATGACTTGGGTAGTCAGTAGAGTTGAGCTGAGCATACAGTATAGAGAAGCATTGTTTATGGGAAATAAAATAATTATTGCTTCCTTAATCTAATTTTATTAGCTTGCATCCTGCTAGATCCTGCTAGAAATGTCAGACTTGTTTTACCAACTCTTTCTGGTTTTGTAGTATGCTCTCATATGCAAATGTACACCTTCCCATCGGATCACACAGGAGCTGAGCTTCCCAACCCACTGATGGGTGTGTGAAGTGTTAAAATGCAATCACATCCCATCTGTCATTATAGACCTGACATGTGCTGACTGAGAATGCTCCAGACAGGGTCAGACAAAAGCAAACTAGGCTTATACATGAATCCCCACATAATTTCAAGCATTTAGGTAGTATCTGACAGTGATGTTTAAAATCTGAAACCACAAAGACTGGGATTTGGATGCAGACAACATGAAGTCCACATGTAGAATAGCAGCATGTGATAAATCCTTGCCAGACATGATTATGATACTGATGCTATTAAAGGTGAAGGAAAATTGCCGTTCTATATTTACTGGAGGCATAGAGGATGGCATGTTTCATCTCATCTTATTTTCTATGCATTGCTATATTTGTCCAGTCTGACATCAAGATAAATAGATTCAGTAAATTTTGGCAGCAGATAATGTACAGTATCTGGCAGAATTAATTTTTTGGAATGTAATGCAATAAACATTTTATTTGTATGTAAGGACCAATAGACTGCAGCTAGTAACATCATAAGTCCAGGACAAATATTGGTTTTTATTACAATATCATGGACAGATGCATGATGGGAGCGTTGCTCAGTTTGAGTTAAACTGTGGCACAACTAGATAGTGAAAGATATATTGGTGGGGATCTGACTTGTATCTTATTTAGCGTAACGCTAAGGCGAGACATTGCGGAAAGTCAACGTCTTTGGCTGCAGCAGAAATAGTTGCTGTGTTTTACAGTACCAGTAAGGGCTCGTTCACATCTGCGGCCCGGTCTCCGTACTTAGGTTTCCGTTTCCTGCCTAAAACAGAGGCAGGAGACGGAAACCTGCAGGAGACTTTCTCACCCATTCATTTGAATGGGTGAGAAAGCTGTACGGCCGTGCGCGGCAGTGAGCGTTTTGCGCTCTCCGCCGCGAAACCGGGTTTTATAATCCGGACACAGAGTCGGACATGCAGTACTCTGTGTCCGGATAAAAAAATCCGGTTTCGCGGCGGAGAGCGCAAAACGCTCACCGCCGCGCACGGCCGGACCCGGTCTATGGTTTCCATCTTCTGCCATGCAGAAGACGGAAACCATAGAACGGAGACCCCAGACGCAGGTGTGAACCCAGCGTAAAGTGAATGAGATTCTAGTTTATCTCATCCACACATTGCTACAAAAAACAGCCATGGAAAAGCTGTGTTTTCAAAGCTGCATACATTTTTGAATAATGTGGCCTGGCAATATGAGCTGCAGAAATGCAAATGTTTTCAACATAGATTTAATAAGGGGAAAAAAAACCACATACAAGGCAACAATAATGCAATGAAAAATGCTGGGGAAAAATGCAATGCATTAGATAGCAGTACTGAGCTAAAATAAAATACTTACTAGAAGCAGCAGCATCTCTTTTTCTTTCTGCAGCTGTTCTCTTATTCTTTTCCCTTCTCAATGAACTATGGACAGCATTTTTAACCTGATCTCCCATTGACATTATCATTTATTTTTCCCTTTGCGTAGATGGATGTTACCAGAGAATTCAGAGCAAATGATCAGTGAAAGAGGCAGGAGATTAGGACAGAATTCTTATAACTAGAGAATGAACCATTTTTCTATAATAAAACATTATACACATTCCCATCACCACTATTGATTTATTGTAATAAAACCATTGGTTACTCTTTAAAAGTTACATGTTTCCAAACAGAACAATCTATGCATGTAAGCAAATTGTATATGTACAGTATGTGGATTATTGTCAGGTCAGCTCCATGTCCAGTGCTAAAAACTTTAGATGCTTCATTGTGTCCAGGCTGTGAAATGTAACTAGAAATGAATAGCACAAACACAAAAAATACTTATATCTTTATAAAAATGAGTCAAAATTAATGACCGTCTTTCAAAATTCTTTTTTTGACTCTTCAAAATGTGAGTCACTGCAATTTTTAAATCATGGAATCGATGTTACTATCTCTGATAATGAAAATTATTTTTCTATGTTTTTTTATTCCTTTTAATGCTACATAGACAAATGCAAGTTCTTTCTTATTGATTAACGCTTTCTTATTGACTAACTCAAAGAAATAATTACTATTTACAACTTACTATTAAAATATCCATATACAAAATAGTGATAGATAGATAGATAGATAGGAGATAGATAGATAGATAGATAGATAGATAGATAGATAGATAGATAGATAGATATGCATCTATATATCTAGCTGAATGTCTTTTTCTGTCTGTTTGTCTACCGGTCTATATCTACCTGTCTATGTAATACAAAGCCTGCTCTCCTTGTGACTTGTAGCTTTCACATGAGCTACTCCTGATGCCACTGCTAGAGGACCAACCAAGACATTAGGCTTCTCTACAAAAATGCCTTAATCTTACAACAACTCTATAGCCAAAAGGGTGTTGCTCTTGGATCAGTGCCTGGTTACACAGTCACAAGCACACTAGCTGACTCACCAAGAACGGAATTTATACATAAAATTGTAGCCAAGGTCATTAAAATTGACTCAGATTGCTTGTCTGCACTGTTCTACTACTTTGTACTTGTTATTATATGGGTCCATGCATCCATACAATCCATATCATAATTATAATAATGATAACTTAATGATGGGATAAATCATATACCTAATGTTTGGTATACTTTTGGATACCGACTGCTCATTTATACTCTTGCTACAGGGATGAAAGTCTATTTTCAATGAGGTTTGTCTTTTCCTCTTATTTGTACTGGCTCGGCTGCCTACTGTAGCACACAAGCATTATCTGGGAATCAACATATATAATGCTTATTTACATTGATGTGCCTGTAAAAGGATTGAAATTATTGTTATTAATTATTAATATACCACTGCCATATTCCATCTATCTTCACGGTACAGCACAAACACGTAGCAATACAACATATATAAAATGATAGCAACAAGTAATATGACAGTGCTAATATGCAGTGTTCAGAAATACAGTGTACATAACAATCTAATGTGGATAAGAATTTAAAAAAAAATGAAAATTAAGGAGGTATTCGCATTTGGTAAAGTATGCTATCATTTTATGGTTGTTGAGGGTTTTTCCCTGCACAATCAGAATAGAGACAACTGCCTGCATAGGTAAGTGGGCTGGAGTACCGCTTCCCAGGGGTAAACAGTGAAGGGGTAGTAGCAATGTAGCCCCTTCTTTTTCCCAATATTTGAACACCCATCAATTATGAAGTGATGACATATCATGGCAGTATGCCATCACCTTCTGAGATGTGATATATCCTCAAGTCTTAGGAGAGATGGCAGTTCATGTCTTATTGCATGTTGAATATTGTACGTCTGATATTGTATCATAGAACCCAACTTTGGAAACCAATTAGGTTTAATTTCCCTCTGTTGTGACTAGATGAATCCCAAAAGTCATAGAAATGCCTTTTATTTCCAAAGCTGCACATTACTCACATCACATAAAAATGCAACTGTTGGTGGATATGTTGTATACCAGTCAGTAAATCTGTAAAAGTTTGAAGAAGATGGATAAGTTACAATAAACCTATAGGAAGGGGTAAGAAAGAAAGAAGTTCCAGGGGAGAAAAAGCAAAGAGGGGATTTAAGTACTAAAAGGAAAGTGTCATGTGGATATCAAATATTGTGCACTGAAATCCTGATGAAGGATATGTGCTTGGAGTTTGTGTGTTCCTACGCCCCAAAAACAGTGATAGCTTAATTGTGATATTTGCCCTAATGGGTGCGTCTGAGAGGGATTTAGCTATAGAGGGTGCAGAGGTAACTATCACTACTGGGTATTGGAGCCTCAGGGGCCCAAAGGCCTCTCTACATAAGAAAACACTGGAGTCATAGATAACATATGGTAAGTGGGGGCACCGTTATTTGGCAATGGGGCCCAGGAGCTTCAAGTTACGCCTTTGGCGTTTGAGAAGTCTGTCTGAGAATGCCAGAGGCATTGCCAGGTTTGGGACAATAAACTCCAGATGTATAAGGGCAAGCTGGTAGTTTAGTGGCCCCAAACCTGGTGACAGGTTTCCTTTAAAGGAGTTTTCCAGGACCAAAAAAAAAAATGTCAGGGTATCTGCCGAATACCTTTCTACATTCTCTTAGTGAGATGCAGGACCTAGTTTTGCCTCTAGGGGTATGATTGTGGGAAACAATGGCTGCCAGTGCTGTTTTCTATGTAGACATGTTCCCTACTGCTGAAGGTGAGCTGTGACGGCCATTTTGTCCACAATTATACCTCTAGAGGCATAACAAGATCCTCTTACTGGGAGTATGCAGGAAGGTACCCTGCCATTTTGCACATAATGACTTGAAGAAGACATTTATTAAAACTGAGAACAAAAAAAAGTAACAAAGCCTAATAATTGATGAAATAATAGCCGCCATCTTGGAAAATGAAACCAGCTGTCTGGTGGTTAAAATAAAGTGCTTGTCCCGCAGATACATACTGTCATCGTCTGAACTATTGTCTGCTGATCTTATGGTCTTGGCTAACTATATCTACCAGTATTGAGCATTAAAGTGCCCGTGATATATAATTTGGGGATAGAAATAAGGAGTTTGTTTGTTTTCTCTTCGCCGTCTTCTTCAGCTGTGGGAGTATACTGCCCTTACTGCTTTTTCTGTCAGAAGTTGTATTTTTTTTTAACATGAGTTGCTGCTTTGGGACACATATTGGCTGAAGCAAGCTATAATTTGTGAGAGCCATAATTAAGATGTCGGTCATGTGCAAGGAAGCTCGGTGCGTCAACACAAACATTGCTCTTATTTAGAGGGTTCTACAGTAGGTGATGCTAAGAGAGTGGCACTGAGATGTCTGCCACGTCTGCACTAGATTTTTTTTTCTTTATGTACAATGAACGTGTTAATATTTTATGCAAAATGTAAAATACTGATTTGATTCACTAGCACATATTATACTTTGTTGCTATGGCAACAGCCTCAGTCTGAGTCGTGAGGAGCGAGGTTCTGTGGTGGATGCTCGCACTTTCTTTAAGTCCTGCAAACATGTCAGTACTCCATAGGGAAATTGATATGCTTTGCTTAACAATATTAGTGCAAAGATGTTCAATGGCATAAACCATTACAAGGCTGCACAATGACTCCGAGTAAAAGTCACCTTTACATGCAAGTGACATCTTCCATATTAAATGCTACTTAACCCTGCTACAATATTACACTCCATTTACAATGACTGGCAGCCAGGATATTCAGCTTCAAGGGATACAACGTAAGTAAACAATATGTGCGACTTTATGTCTCGGACAAGCTGCTCCTGCTATATTTAAGATGACTTCAATGTCTCATAATGTTTCAAATTAAAATCTTCCCAGACAAGATTCATCCCTAGAAATAGAATCTAAATATATTTCGCAGAATAAAAGGGATCTTGCTAGAATCAGGGCAGCAGTACAAGTCTATTGAGCCCTAGGCAAGGAATATATCATAAGTTGCCAAATACGCTGTACCATCCCCGGCCTGCTTATAACCACTTTTCAATTACCTTCTTAATAATAGTAAAATATGTGTAAAAATAGTATAAAGGATAAACTGTACATTCAGTATCACAGACTATTCCGCCAGCAATGAGGCTGCAGGGCTAAAGAAGCCTCTATGTCTCTTCCCATTGCCTTCATATAGATTTACTTCTATTATCTAAGGGCCAGTTCAGATGAATTGGGCTGATCAGCTGACTTTCTTTTGCCGTTGGTTCTGTGTCTGATCAGCCACAAAATCAGTGTCTTTTTCCACAGCCACCTGCTATTCCCTAGCCAGTATACTGAATATTTCTTGCTCCTTCTGCAATCTGTCTGATGAAGGTTGCGGTTAGTAACCAAAATGTTACTACTGTTTTGTAATAAATGAAAAATCTATTGCGCAAGAATCTTCTGAGTGCCGAGTTCTCTTTTGCTTTGCGTAAAATGGGTACACTGAAAAACAAGTGGAATGACGTGTATTTTCAAATATTCATGGCCTGTTTATAGTGAACATCTCATTTCCTCTGAAATTGATGATATTGTATACCGCTATAAAGCTGACTGTCATTTACTGAGCTGCAAGGAAAATCCCCCAACCATGACAGTACAAGGCTATGGAAGAGTATACCGTCAGGGAAGTGATCCTCACGGCTCAGCAATGACACAAAGCTGTAGGTCATGCCCTTCTGACAGTGGGGGAATATCGGTGCCAAAGCTAATGGCACCGATATCGCTGGCACAGAGGTGCATACCGGCAATGCTGAATTCAGTGCACTGTCAGCTAGTGGTATATAATACCTTTCATCTCAGAGGACATAAAAGGTATTCTTTAAAGGGGTTTTCCTATCTCAGGGTTTCAGCTGC